>NC_069500.1:1315677220-1315977220 GCF_027579735.1 Bombina bombina
ATCTCTATGGAACACTCCGCCCTACACAGTGAGAGAAGCATCTTCACTGGACATTTTTAAACAAAGATTCAAGATCTACCTGTTTACACAAAATCTTCAGGAATAAAAACTTAACTTCTAACTATTTAACTTCTAATTGTGTAAATATACCTTGTGTAAAGCACTTTGAGTCCAACCTGGAGAGAAGAGTTAAATAATTTCAATCTGATCAGGATGACTGACAAGCCCTGCTCTAGCACGATTGGATGCACTTGAGTAGGAGGCACAGATTCTGCTCACTCGCTATGATGCTGGGTGGACAAGGTTCCTGCGAGAGAACTTAGTATGTCTGGCATTTAAAGGGACACTAAACCCCAATTTTTTCTTTCATGATTCAGAGAGAGCATGCAATTTTAAGCAACTTTCTAATTTACTCCTATTATCATTTTTTCTTCGTTCTCTTGCCATCTTTATTTAAAAAGCAGGAATGTGATGCATAGGAGCTGGCCCATTTTTGGTTGAGAACCTGGGTTATGCTTGCATATTGGTGGTTAATTGTAAGCCTCCAATAAGCAAGCGCTGTCCATGGTGCTGAACCTAAAATGGGCTGGCTGCTAAGATTTACATTCCTGCTTTTAAAATAAAGATAGCAAGAGAACAAAGAAAAATTTATAATAGGAGTAAACTAGAAAGTTGTTTAAAATGTAATGCTCTATCTGAATCATGAAAGAAACAATTTGGGTTCAGTGTCCCTTTAATAAATGGTGCCCTAAGTTATATACAAACAACTGCGTAATAATAAAAAATCTTATATATTATAGCAGTTTCTTTTTTAAATCTATGTCCCTTTAACTTATAAAGGGAAATAAAAAACAACATTTTTTCATGATTCTGATTATGTGATTGTAAACAACTTTTCATTTTGCTTCAATTATCAAATTTGCTTTATTCATTAATGCACTACTGGGAGGTAGCTAAACATATCTGGTGAACCAATGACAAAGGGCATTTATGTGCAGCCACCAATCAGCAGCTACCTCCCAGTAGTGCATTGCTGCACCTGAGCTTACCTAGGTATGCTTTTTAACTACGGATACCATGAGAACAAAGCAAATTAGATAGTAGAAGTAAATTTGAAAGTTGTTCATAATCACATGCTCTTTCTGAATCATGAAAGTTTCATATTTTACTTGTCTGTCCTTTTAATGATTAAATCACTTAAAAATGTCTTAAACACCAAGCGCTGCTTTTTTCCCCTTTGCATTGTCTCTAATTCAAAGAATAAAAAGAGAAAAAAGTAGAAAGAAGACAGAAAAGGGGATTATAGTGTAAAAATCAAATATTTGTTATTTATTTCATATTAAAACTAAATTATTACGTAGAAGTAGGAGAAAACTCCCTTATTAAAAAAAGAAAAGGAAGCTGCAGTAAAAATAGGGACACTATGAGGCCAATTTAACAAATGTCTTGCGGACCTGATCCGACAGTGCGGATCAGGTCCGCAAGACATCGCTGAATGCAGAGAGCAATACGCTCTCCGTATTCAGCATTGCACCAGCAGCTCACAAGAGCTGCTGGTGCAATGCCGCCCCCTGCAGACTCGCGGCCAATGGGCCACCAGCAGGGGGTGTCAATCAAACCCGATACTCGTACTCGATCGGGTTGAATTCCGGCGATTCCTGTCATAATTCATAATTCAGAAAGAGCATGCAATTTTAAACAACTTTCCAATTTACTTCTATTATCTAATTTGCTTCATTCCCTTGATATCCTTTGTTTTAAAAGCATATCTAAATATGCTCAGTAGTTGCTGATTGGTGGCTAAACATAGGTGCCTTGAGTGATTGGCTCACTCATGTGCATTGCTATTTCTTCAACATAGGATACTTCAAGAATGAAGCAAATTAGATTGAAGTAAATTGGGAAGTTGTTTAAAATTGTATTCTCTATCTTAATCATGAATGAAAACAATTTGGGTTTTGTGTCTCTAAGTAAAAGCTGTTAATCTTCAGTGGCATACCTCCCTATATTTATCGCTAGTAATTAGAACTAGGAGGTTGATGGGGCCATCACCGTTCATAGATGGTACCGCGTTAGGAGGGGACGGGGTCATGATTGGATAGTGGAGCATGCGCATGTCTGGGCTGTCAGTGGGGGTGTATGGGTTATTTATTAGTGTGTCTGTGTAGTTTCTGAGCGGGACAAAGACTATTCTGCAAGAAAGGACATATGTCTGTCTCATAGGGACAGCAGGGCAGAGCTTAGAATTAGGGACTGTCCCTCCCAAATAGGGGCAAGTTGGGAGGTCTACGAAGGGTACTTAAAGGGACAGTCAAGTCCAACAAAAACTTTCCAATGTGCTTTTATCACTAAATTTGCTTTGTTCTCTTGGTATTCTTAGTTGAAGGCCGCCTCTAAGATAAATGCATTTTTAGGGCGTTAGTTCATTTGTTTCATACAGATAAAATTGAGCTCATGCACGTGAATTTACAGAGGAGTGAGCATTGATTGGCTAAAATGCAAGTCTGTCAAAAGAAATGAAATAAGGGGGCAGTCTGCAGATGCTTAGATACAAGGTAATTACAGAGATAAAACTTGTATTATTACAACTGTGGTTATGCAAAACTGGGGAATGGGTAATTAAAGGATTATCTATCTTTTAAAACAACAAAAAATTCTGGTGTTGACTGTCCCTTTAAGGGTGAAGAGTGACGGCTTCAAGTGTAACAAGAATACATTGGTTTATTCAAGACTGGGACATGAAGTTTAAAAATATTTAGGAATGAAATACATTCCCTAGTTTAGATTAAACAAAGTAAAAAGGTTGACTACAATATCCCTGTGAAGGTTGCAAATACTTTTATTTTATTTTTCTGCAAGCGATTGTATATTAATATTTACAACAAACAACTTTTTTTTATAACTCATATCATGTTCTTTGTATTTTTTCAAGTGAAATTTAAACCAGAAAATAACAGGGGCAATTTAAATAACTAGACATCTGTTTTTAAGATATGTGTATGTAAAAATAGTGTTTACTAAATAAATAAAAAACCATATTGGCATATTGGTTGGTGCTAACAGCTACTATTATTACAAATGCAGTGCAATAATTTAACAACATGGGAATGCATTTTGAAAAGGTTTTATAGCTTAAGCAAAAAATAATTAAATAGCTTCCAGTGAGTGGAATTTGTGTTCTTTAAAGGGACAGTCAACACCAGAATTTTTGTTGTTTTAAAAGGTAGATAATCCCTTAATTACCAATTCCCCAGTTTTGCATAACCAACACAGTTATAATTATACATGTTTTACCTCTGTAATTACCTTGTATCTAAGCCCAACAGACTGCCCCCTTATTTCAGTTCTTTTGACAGACTTATTCACGTTCATGAGCTCAATGTTATCTGTATGAAACACGTGAACTAATGCCCTCTAGTGGTGAAAAACTATCAAAATGCATTTAGATTAGAGATGGCCTTCAAGGTCTAAGAAATTAGTATATGAACCTCCTAGGTTTAGCTTTCAACTAAGAATACCAAGAGAACAAAGCAAAATTGGTGATAAAAGTAAATTGAAAAGTTGTTTAAAATTACATGCCCTATTTGAAACATGAAAGTTTTTTTTGGAATTGACTGTCCCTTTAAACAGTCTATTATATTGTAGTAACAAAAAAAGCACTAAGCAGTGGCTTATACTTAAATAATACTTATTACAATGACTTCTGTGGGCAGGGGCTAGACTGAGCATTTCTAAGTGCTCATTTTGCAAGGAAACAAAAAAATAATTGGTTTGCTTTTTTTTTTTAACACAATCTGTTTCTTTTTATGTTTACTTTAAGTAAAGTTATAATAATTGTTGTTACTAAAGTACTTTTTTATATCCCTTTAAAGAAATAATATTTTGTAATGCGTATTCTGTATATTATAGGGGCACAAAATTCAAACACTTATACAGTTAAAGCATCATTTGTGTTCCTGTCTGTGACATGATATTGAGTGTCATTACCTATATTTAACCTCAAATGATTGCTCAGGGTGCCCATAGCCTCAAGTAATTTTGTTCCCTTCTGACATTGTGGACAGCACAGACACACTCCATTGTTGTTTTCAGACGTCTCACAGTGATGATTTATGTCTATGCTGTTTCTTCAAAAATCTACCAACATTGCCAGTGAATCTCTCTGCCCAACCTCCCACTGGGAGTGTGATTACTTCTAAACATTCTTGCTTACATAGCTTTTCTATAACCAATACTTGAGTATTTACATATCAAGGGGCTATTTAAAATGACAAAATCAAGATAAAGTAGTATACTGTCCCATAAGATTTTTTTTTATTATAATCAGAGTGTTTACTGTCCCTTTTTTAAATGTGGAATAGCATGTTTATTTTTGGAAGCATTTAACATAACAAAATGCAAATAATTACGCAGTACAACATAGATGAAATGTTAGGCCTACACAATCGGTGCTTCTTTAAATCATTTAATGTGCAGTAATTTGCTTTGTTTGTTTCTTTTTATGCCATACTCACAGCACACAAAGTAACGTCTTAAACATTCACAAAAGGAAGCCAGAAGTGGCTTAGCAGACAGTGCTCCTATTCACAGTTTTACTGTAATTCTCATATCGTATAACAGAACAGTGGCTCTGATAGCTCTTGTCCTGCATGGACGCTGCCTGCATTTTCTTTCTCTATTCCTCATGGAAAACAGCTGGAATTAACATTGCACAGGCTCCATCCTACTTTAGAGCGGTCAATTCAAGCTGTGTTTTATTTTTGGCTTAAACCCAGAGCTTAACCATAAGCCAAAAAAGAGCCCGGTAAGAACAAAAGCTCAGTCTTAGAAGGTCAGGCCACAGTGCAAAATGTTGACCCTTCTTTGCTAAACACGGCTATCTAGTCATTTTGGAGCCTGGGAAAGCTGTTGTGTCTGCCGGTGTCCCTTCAATGCTCTAGTGTTGGAAATCTGTCCTCCTTAACAATAATGTTGGAATGAGCAAGGTGCATACTTTCTCTCTTCAAGATAACACATTTTTTATACATGACACAAGAATAAAACTATTCATATTTTGTTTCTCAGGCAGATTTTGCATGGGACCAAGATATTCTGAATGTATATTTTTATATATTAGTAGGCTGTATGTATAGCCTTTATCTCAATATTATTACAGGTAGTGAGGTTTCTTTATTTTATTGCAGTGTATTGTAGGAACACAATAAAAATTACGGATAACTATATAGGTATTGAATAGATATTGATAGATAGACAACTATATAAGTGACACATAGATATAGATAGGCAGACAACTATGGACCAGATTACAAGTGGAACGTTATTTAACGCTCCAGCTCAAACGTTAACTGTGCTGGAAGTAATCTTTTTAGTGCGCTACAGGTTGCGCCCATATTGTGAGTTGAAAGTAAACTTTTTTCACTCGCACGTTAACCCGACATGCATAAAAAGTCTAACTAAGAATAGTGTGTGCGTGATAACCTATTCCCCCATAGAAGTCAATGGAGCAAAAAAAAGTGGAAAATAAACCTACTCGCGCACAAACCCGATCACATATTCTCAAGTGCTATAACCCGATATGAAAATATGAATATTTCACATTCCATATGTGCTATTTATTCATAAATACATATTTCTACATATATCTGATTTTTTTGGTACAATATATATTCATACCTGATACCTATATATTTATATATACATTATAATATATAGGTATAGATATATACAGATATTTACAGGAATATCTATTTAATCATACTTGGAACATATTCTGCTATGTGCATAACATAGGAATGTGAAATATTTACAGTAAATACATAGATAAAACCAATTTTAAAAATTTATATTGCATAAATATGTTTTTTCATGTTTTCATCTACTTGACTGTAAAATCCTCCAATGCGCTTATATATATATATATATATATATATATATATATATATATATATATATATATATATACAGGGAGTGCAGAATTATTAGGCAAATGAGTATTTTGACCACATCATCCTCTTTATGCATGTTGTCTTACTCCAAGCTGTATAGGCTCGAAAGCCTACTACCAATTAAGCATATTAGGTGATGTGCATCTCTGTAATGAGAAGGGGTGTGGTCTAATGACATCAACACCCTATATCAGGTGTGCATAATTATTAGGCAACTTCCTTTCCTTTGGCAAAATGGGTCAAAAGAAGGACTTGACAGGCTCAGAAAAGTCAAAAATAGTGAGATCTCTTGCAGAGGGATGCAGCACTCTTAAAATTGCAAAGCTTCTGAAGCGTGATCATCAAAAAATCAAGCGTTTCATTCAAAATAGTCAACAGGGTTGCAAGAAGCGTGTGGAAAAACCAAGGCGCAAAATAACTGCCCATGAACTGAGAAAAGTCAAGCGTGCAGCTGCCAAGATGCCACTTGCCACCAGTTTGGCCATATTTCAGAGCTGCAACATCACTGGAGTGCCCAAAAGCACAAGGTGTGCAATACTCAGAGACATGGCCAAGGTAAGAAAGGCTGAAAGACGACTACCACTGAACAAGACACACAAGCTGAAATGTCAAGACTGGGCCAAGAAATATCTCAAGACTGATTTTTCTAAGGTTTTATGGACTGATGAAATGAGAGTGAGTCTTGATGGGCCAGATGGATGGGCCCGTGGCTGGATTGGTAAAGGGCAGAGAGCTCCAGTCCGACTCAGACGCCAGCAAGGTGGAGGTGGAGTGCTGGTTTGGGCTGGTATCATCAAAGATGAGCTTGTGGGGCCTTTTCGGGTTGAGGATGGAGTCAAGCTCAACTCCCAGTCCTACTGCCAGTTTCTGGAAGACACCTTCTTCAAGCAGTGGTACAGGAAGAAGTCTGCATCCTTCAAGAAAAACATGATTTTCATGCAGGACAATGCTCCATCACACACGTCCAAGTACTCCACAGCGTGGCTGGCAAGAAAGGGTATAAAAGAAGAAAATCTAATGACATGGCCTCCTTGTTCACCTGATCTGAACCCCATTGAGAACCTGTGGTCCATCATCAAATGTGAGATTTACAAGGAGGGAAAACAGTACAGCTCTCTGAACAGTGTCTGGGAGGCTGTGGTTGCTGCTGCCCGCAATGTTGATGGTGAACAGATCAAAACACTGACAGAATCCATGGATGGCAGGCTTTTGAGTGTCCTTGCAAAGAAAGGTGGCTATATTGGTCACTGATTTGTTTTTGTTTTGTTTTTGAATGTCAGAAATGTATATTTGTGCATGTTGAGATGTTATATTGGTTTCACTGGTAAAAATAAATATTTGAAATGGGTATATATTTGTTTTTTGTTAAGTTGCCTAATAATTATGCACAGTAATAGTCACCTGCACACACAAATATCCCCCTAAAATAGCTATAACTAAAAACAAACTAAAAACTACTTCCAAAACTATTCAGCTTTGATATTAATGAGTTTTTTGGGTTCTTCGAGAACATGGTTGTTGTTCAATAATAAAATTAATCCTCAAAAATACAACTTGCCTAATAATTCTGCACTCCCTGTATATATATATATATATATATATATATATGTCTATATATATATATATATATATATATATATATATATATATATATATATATATATATATATATATGTATAAATATGTATTTATGTGTTTATATATGTCTGTAAATACATATATATATATAAACACATACAAATACATAAATATACATTTACACACACACATATATATATATATATATATATACACATACACATACATATACATCTTTTCGAATTACAAGTTAACGTGGTAATAATTCTAGTGTAAATCGCGATTGCGTTCAAGTGATCGCGTTTACTTTTAACGAGCGGAAAACCCAATGTGCACAAATACCTGTGATAAACCCCTTCTCGCTTGCAGGTATAGATAGACCGACAACTATATAGGTAATAAATAAATATAGATAGACAGACAACTAGTGGTATGCTAACAGCTGCAAGCAAAGAGGTTTAACATGGCTCATTGCACACTTCAGAAGTAGCGAGCATATTACAGATTGAAAGTAAATGCGTTAGTTTCAGTGCAATTGAATGTAACTTGCGTTGGGTTAGCGCAACTTCAGAGCTCTGGTTAATTGTTACACTCGACTAAAAAGTTGCACAAAACTCATCAAAAATACTTTGTACAGTAACACCCATAATAACACTGCAAATTATGCATAACGCGAATTGGGCTTTGCAACTTAAGACTAACGCAGTTGGGTTAGTGCACATAAAGAATTGCTATCTTCAATGCGCTTTATTACAATATTAAATATAAAAAAATTTTTAACAAATTATACATACTGTAAAATATATATATATATATATTCTATTGATTATTTAGAATATTTTACAGTATGTTTTATTAATATTTATTAATTTTTAAAAATATTTTATACTTAAAATTTCAATAACGTGCATTGAAGAAAGCAATTCTTCATGTCTGCTAATCCGACTGTGTTAGTCCTAAATTGCGAACCCTGATGCGCATTACACATATTTTACATTCCTTTATTCTTTACATAGAAAATAATGTACTTTTTATTATTAAATATATATTTTTATATATATATCTGATAATGCTCATCATGTAAAATACATATCTATACCTATATATCTATAGGAATAGATATATAGGTTTAAGTATATATAGATATATATAGAAATGTGTATTTATAATTCAAATATTTTTATTATGTATCTGAAGAATATTGGAATGTGACATTTTCTTAACTCTAGTCAGGTTAGCATGTGAGTATAGGAGTTAGGTTTTTTTCAGTTGGCGCTCTCCATTGACTTCTATGGGGAGAAGAATTTAACGTGGTCACGAAATATTGATTTTGCGTGTCAGGTTTTTACATTTAACTTGTAATATGAGCTCAACCCGATCAGCACAAAAAAGCCTCCGTCTAAGTTAACACTTGAGCGGGAGCACTTTATTGCGCGCCACTAGCAATCTGGACATATATAGGTAATAATTTAGCTAGACAGACAGACAGGCAGTGGTATTTGAATGCTACATCAATAAGCTTTGTACAAACAGTAACCTCATTCTATTGAATTGCTTTTGCTAGTTGTAGCTTTTTGAGATTTTCTGTGTGATATATATTTTCTATTAAAAAAAGTCAATTTCCTCCTTCCTGTCTTTTCCATCAACCATTATAGAGTAATATGTATGCTTAATATACATAGCAGAAGATTAAATATTTCATTTTTTAAGGCAGTCATTTTATTTGAAAAATTAAATATATTTTATTCTGCAAATGTACAGAGCCTGAGTCTTAGATGTCCATTTATAACGATAAAATACGTTTTAAAAAAGCTTAAATTGTTGAGATATCTTTTCATGCTTACAAATATGTCTCGCTTAGCAGCAGTATTATTAATATAGTCTAACTCATAGAAAGTATGTTGTATGATAACAAAATTGATAGTCATAATGATGTTAACTGCAGAATGATTACTTTGAGTTTAAAGGAACTACAATAAAATATAGACGGCACTATCTTCAGGATGCAATTACAGATTAATATAAATAATAAGGGCAACATGTTATATATTAATTACTCGTATTTATGAATCCATTGTCTGTTATTGTAGTGTGATTATTAGTTTAGTTAAGCAAATATCAAATAGAACAGTAATATTCTTTACAAAAGGAAGAGTAATAATAGGGCTAGATTTAACAAGTGCCAAGGGGACATGATTTGATAAAGTGAATCGTGTCCGATGGACATCGCTGCAGGCTTACAGCATACGCTGTCTGCATTCTTCATTGCACAAGCATTTCACCAGAGATGCTTGTGCAATTGTGCCCCTCTGTTCACTGGTAGCCACTAGCAGGGGCTGTCAATCATCCCAATCATATCGTATTGGGATGAACTCATTCCACCACCTTTAAGGTGGTGGAGAGGTTAAGGAGCAGCGGTCTTATGACCGCTGCTTCTTAACTTCCATTTCAGGGGAGCCTGAAATAATGGGCCTCAGAAGTAGCATCCACTGCTTAATAAATGGAGCCCATAGAGAAAATGATTCTACCTATCATATCCTTAAACTCATTATACAGAGCAGCACGTATATTATTATTATTATTATTATTATTATTATTGCATACTACTGAGTTACCAATCGGGGGCCCCAAAAAATGTTTGCACCAGGGCCTTCTGTTGAGTAGATCCGCTACTGCCCTTGCTTTTATTGGACAAATACCTTCAGCCAAGCACTATGTCCCCTATGGCAGTAGGTAATAGGAAAAGTGTTCTGTTACTTTGTGGTCTACTAATAAAGTTAATCAGCACTATATTGTGCTTTAAAGTACAAAGTGATTATAAATATTAAAACAATATAAAACTAATGGTGTTGTTAGATGCTTCAACCGTCTTCTGTCAATTAAGATTAGATTATTTAAATCACTATATATATATTATGCAGGATTGTATTACCCATATTCCTTTGTGCATAAAAGGAAGGCTTTAGTTATTTGCCTTTTTTTGTTTGGCTTTCAAGGATATTCATTGGGGATTTCAAATGTAAAACAGAACCCACTAAAGTTACATCTGGGTTTTTTCTTAGCAGTATTATGCACACAAAACAAAATGTGGTGAGGAAACAACTATGTTTTATATGAATTTGTTTCCTTTATTGGAGTATAATAATCACATAGTTATGTAACACTACCTACCTTAAAATGTGTCTAGAATGACTTATTTGACTTTATTGTCAGCAAATAAATGAAATTAAGGTTATTTGAAATTAAATGAACATAAAACATTTAAAATAATGGGGCTAAAGAAGTAAGCTATGTATAATAAATAACATACTAAATATTTAATTTGAAGGGACAGTCTAGGCCAAAATAAACTTTCATGATTCAGATAGAGCATGTAATTTTAAACAATTTTCCAATTTACTTTTATCACCAATTTTGCTTTGTTCTCTTGGTATTCTTAGTTGAAAGCTTAAACTAGGAGGTTCATATGCTAATTTCTTAGACCTTGAAGCCCACCTCTTTCAGATTGCATTTTAACAGTTTTTCCCCACTAGAGGGTGTTAGTTCACGTATTTCATATAGATAACACTGTGCTCGCGCACGAGAAGTTATCTGGGAGCAGGCACTGATTGGCTAGACTGCAAGTCAGTCAAAAGGACTGAAAAAAGGGGCAGTTTGCAGAGGCTTAGATACAAGATAATCACAGAGGTTAAAAGTATATTAATATAACTGTGTTGGTTATGCAAAACTGGGGAATGAGTAATAAAGGGATTATCTATCTTTTAAAACAATACAAAATTCTGGTGTAGACTGTCCTTTTAAGTGTAATTCATCCATAGATCATACTAACCTCTATCTGCCAACAATGAACATTTTATTTTGTTAAACTTTGGTAACATGTCTGTTATATTTAACATTAATATACAATATCATTGATAGCTGAGAGGCCTCACTTAGTCATTGCTGATCTGTTCTATATCAAGACCTGCTGATGTCATCTATTTAAATTCTTGCTTTTTTTTAAGTGAACAAGAAATGATTTAACAATTTGTTTGAAAGCCAACAAAAATAATAATGTTAGAATCATACCTGCTTAATTAAACTTTAATTTCTTTTAGGAACATGGTAACCTATATTGTGCATCCTGGGTTACTTCGAAATAGTCTAGATATGTAGACCACTAATTGAGAGAATTCATTATAAGCACTTGATCAACCCTGATGAATTTTAAAATAAAAGCACTTAGAACATCTTCTTAGCTATGCTAATGATATGCTAATGTATGCTAATTTTTTTCAAACTGATGGTCTTCATCCACTGGAGCTTTGAGTGCAACCTATTGGAACATCCAGTATAATTACATAACAAAAGTCTTCATTACAGCCAATTAAAAGGGAATAAAATCACACATATAATGACATATGCTGTTTTATGTGCAGTAATTATAAAATAACTTTCAGAGTCATCATTTTGCCCACCTTTAATGCCTTGTGATTTAATTATTTAAAGTCTAATTCCATTTATTCTATTCTGTCCATACTGTAATGTGTTATGCCCCCCCCCACTAAAATGCAGCACAGAATAAAAAAATGAAAAATGTTTAAAACCACTGATTGTTGAAGAAGGATGTTAACGCTTTAGCAGGGCCAACCTTAGCATTTGCAGGGCCCTGGGCAAAATAAATTTGTGGCCCCCCTCAGCCCAGTGTTCTTATTCCCCTTTCCTGTATGTCTTTTGTATAGCCCACCCCTGTGCCAACATTCAAAGATATCTATATAAATAATAACACAAAATATTAGACCTCCACATACCATAAACACTTCTCTTAAACTAAATACAACATATACATTGCATCATCTTATAATCTCCCCTCTGACATTGCGGGGCCCTCTATAGAGTGGGGCCCTGGGTGGGTGCCCCTATCGCCCTGCCCTTTAGTTGGTTTAGGGTGCTTTATCTCTGCTTCTTATTGAATTGCAGCTGTTTATGGCATTACATGGGTTAACCCTTACCTTAACATTTTCAGTACACTACTTTTTGTTTTCAATTTCATTTTATTTTAATGCTGCAGAAATGAATAGGTGACATTATTCTACTAATTGATTCCTTTTGATTGATCCATCAGAGCAGAATATCATGTAATATATCCTGCTGATATGTGCCAGTTTTTGTGGTAGGATATACATAGTAACATTGTAACATAGTAGATGAGGTTGAAAAAAGACAGAAGTCCATCGAGTTCAACCTATACAAATCTAATATACTTACAAAAAAAAAAGCTCCAGTGGAGCTTAAATTAATCCCACTAAAAGTTGACCCATTTAATACAAGCAATTATATCCATGAATTTTGTTTCTAGCCAGAAATGTATTCAAACATTTTTTAAATATATTTTGGGTATTAGCATTCGCTACCTCCTTTGGTAATGAGTTCCACAATTTTATTGCTCTTATAGTGAAAAAACTTTCCGTTGCAGGAGATTCACTTGTGTTGTGAAAATACTTACCTTTCAATCTTGACAGCCGCTCCAGCGATTCCCCTGGTCGTCGCAAGCCTCTTTATATGTCAGAAATGAAGGATCGGTCATCCTCCAATTATGGCTTCCTCCCGGGGGCATCAGAGTCGGATTCAACGCCGTGATTGAAGGAAGCCGGATTCCTCATTTTAGACCCGGGAAGTGGCTTTGCGATGGGTGGGGGAAGCGATGCAGTGGCTGTCAAGATTAAAATTTTCACAACACGAGTGAAATGTAAATTTTGATTAATTAAAGTGCCCCTGTTTTTAATCGGATTTTTAAAAAACGGACACTTTATCATCTTAATGTACATTAACTTTAATAAAAATATTAAAAAGAACAGGGCCCAGTACTGATCCCTGGGGGACAAAACTGATTACCTTTGTCCAATCCGAGTATGATCCATTCACTACTACTCGTTGCTCAATATCTTTTATCCAGTTATTTATCCATGAGCTAACATTTTCAGCTATTCACATTCTTTTAATTTTGTGCATTAATCTCTCATGTGGCATTGTATCAAATGCCTTTGCAAAGTCTAAGTATATTACATCAACTGATTCCCCTTTATCTATATTTTTACTTACTTCCTCATAGAATCTAATTAGATTAGTTTGACATTATCTATTTCTCATAAAACCACGCTGATTTGAATTTATAATATTTTTTACACGAATATGCTCATTAATATAATGCTTTATAATCCCTTTAAATATCTTCCCCACTATTGATGTCAGACTAACTGGTCTATAGCTTCCTGGATCATCCCTGCTTCCCTTTTTGAAGAGTAGCACCACATCAGCTTTACGCAAATCCTGGGGTACTATGCCTGAGGATAATGAATCTTGAAAAATTAAGATAATGAATCTTGAAAAATTAAGATATGAAGTAGTTTTTTTCTTCTTTTTTTTTGCAAAACATAATGCTATTATATATATTGATTATATTGAATTTTATGTTTATTAAATATATGAATTATATTGGCAAGCTATACAGGGATATTTTAGAGAGAAAATAAAATATTCTGTTATTAAATATTATTGTAAAATAATTTTATTTTTTAACATATTCTCATTTTATCATAGTATTTTTGTCACTGGCGCCTATTCAGATCCATCAGAACTATCACTGAAAGTGACTTTAATCCATTGGAAAACTGTGAGCTTACTCTGCCTGAGGAACCAGTGCCAGCAATGCTGTGAAACGCATTGTAGAAACCTTTTTAATACTTATTTTATTAATTTTTTAAAATAAGTTTTAATAAATACCCCTAGGGGAATTCAATTGAATCCAGTAACAGTGTAAATTGTGGGTTATTGAAATTTTTGAAGAAAGCTCAATATCCAGTCCAGGTTATCACACTGGAAACAAATCAGGAACTACAGATTACCACAGAGCTACCGGAGGTCTAGCTAGCTGGGCAATACATGCACTAGGTTCCTAGGTTCCTTGTGAGTAGTACTCCTTGGATACTTACGTGGATTTTAGATATTGTGCCACTGGAGCGCCCTCTTGTTTTTGTATAATGTACAGTTGTGCTCATAAGTGTACATACCCTGGCAAAATTTATGATTTCTTGGCCATTTTTTAGAGAATATAAATGATAACACAAAAACTTTTCTTTCACTCATGGTTAGTGTTTGGCTGAAGCCATTTATTATCAATCAACTGTGTTTACTCTTTTTATATCATAATGACAACAAAAATTACCCAAATGACCCTGATCAAAAGTTTACATACCCCAGTTCTTAATACTGTGTATTGCCCCCTTTAACATCAATGACAGCTTGAAGTATTTTGTGGATGAGGCTCTTTATCTACTCAGATGGTAAAGCTGTCCATTCTTCCTGGCAAAAAGCCTCCAGTTCCTGTAAATTCTTGGGCTGTCTTGCATGAACTTCACGTTTGAGATCTCCCCAGAGTGGCTCAATGATATTGAGGTCAGGAGACTGAGATGGCCACTCCAGAACCAATGACAGGTCGACTTGGCCTTGTGTTTTAAATTCTGCCAGGGTATGTAAACTTATGAGCACAACTGTATGTAGCACTGTTATAGATTGTTGTAATCACTGCTTAGTATTAAAGACATATGCAAGCTATTGAGCTCTTATGAGCCTAGTTTTCAACAAAGGTTACCAAGAGAACAAAACAAATTTGATGATGGAAGTAAATTGAAAATTTGTTTAAAATTGCATATTCTATGTAAATCATAAAAGATTAATTTTAACTTTACTGTCCTTTTAATCACTTAGTTTATTGTTGTTACAAAATAGAAGGCTGTGTTAAAATACAGTTATTTATTGTCTAGAATGTCCCTTAAAGGCATTATTACTTGTTAGACCCACTGAGATGTCTCATTCTAAAGGTAACAAAGGGAAGACTTCTTTCAACATGTTTTAATAGTGGATTCCAAGACATAAAGGTCACTATGAAAGAATAACATAAACTAATAACATTTGCTGTGGTATCTGGAGATGATCTGGTGATTTAGAAATTTCTTTTTTTAATATAATTATACCTGGTTTTAAAAATAAAAACCATTTCTTCACTAGCACAAGAAAGGCAGAATGAAATTATCTGCTGTTTCTTGCCTGCTTGAAAAGCGTTGTTAGAAAATTCAGTACATTTACAGTACAAATAGCACTTGAGTAAACTTACATATACACACACACACATTATATGTATATATCTATATATATATATATATATATATATATATATATATATATATATATATATATATATATATATATATATATATATATATATATATAAATAAAAATAAATAATTGTGTGTGTGTGAGCAAAAAATACCCTGATAAATATCTAAATGGAGAATGTCTAATTTCATGTATAGACATTTTAAAGAGACCTTTAACTGTGTATGAATTATCCTTTTTTATTATAACATTTATTGAAAACAACAAAAAGATACAATAAAAAATTAGTTAGAACAGACACTAAAAATCTTGGAAAAATTAAAACCCAAACACAACCACTACATTCAAAATTGACAGTTTATTCTGTGAGCAAAGTCCAATAAAGCAGTGAGTTCTTCTTTTCTATGCGAGTCAAATAAACACATACAAAAGGAAAAAAAAATCATAACAGATATGAGAAACAAAAACTAATGACTGTTTAAAACTAGTTCTTATCACACCAGTTGTAATCTAGCCCCATTATTGTCAGCTTGTATATGTGTAATAATGAATCACTAGTTTGCTGCTAAGAAGGGAAGGAAGAGCTACAACCCACTGCAGCAAATGATTAGGACCAATATCGTATAATAAATTACCTTTTTTTGTATAAGGCTGATACTATTGCAGGAGGGACAGCAGGGGTGGAGTTTCCCAAATTGTGACAATCCCACAATATGTAGGATGGTTGGGAGCTCTGTATTTGGTAGATGTGCAATAAAAAACACAATTAATTTAAACTTGTTGTTAATATAATTTCAGTCCCCATCATAGCCATAGCTCAAAGTTGTAAATATTAATCCAGACATCATATATAATCTTCATGATAGACACATCCTGCGCCAGGTTCAATGTCTTATCAGTTACTGTGAAGAACTAAAGGATACAATTGTACATAGAAACACACAACATAGATTTTCACAGCAGATAAGAACCCTAGGTCCAGCAAGTCTGCCAAAAAAACTTCTATTCAGGGATCCATTTCAGAAGCTGAGAATGCAGTTTTGAAGCTCTTTTGGCTGCAGATAGTTAAAAAGAAGCGCTAGTGATCAGACTGTGACTTCTTTACATACTATGCTAACTCTAAAGTGGTATTTCTCAATCTGGGGTGACTGACAGTCCAATCGTGTGCGATCAATGATAAATTAAGGCAGTGTATTGCTGCCTGCAAGCTGCAATGCCGGGCGAACAGGATTGGAGATGTCCACCCTTGTCCCTCCAACCTTTGTTAAATGGACATCAAAGTGTAAGCTTAATTGGATAGTGTACCGTAAAATTAGTTTTAACTTAATGTGTTTCCAATAACTTGCTATACCATCTATAGAGTATAAAATGTATGGTAAAAGTCTTATTTATGCTTATTTTTTTCTATGAAATAGATGTTCAGGTCTTTTAACCACATCCCATCAGATTGGACTGAGCTTGCAGAGAGGCCAGACCTACTTATCTTGTCACTCTCTATATACTCAGAAACTTCCTTATCTTATCTCTGCCTGTATACACATAGCTAAATGCTTAGGACCTGATGATCAAAAAAAATATTTTGGCATTGTTTTGCAATGCAAGTGACTCTCCTTTACTTTCAGAGTAGTATAGGTATCAAAAGGCCAAGCAGCTATATCAAATGAAACAATAAAAGTAAATGAGCAATTTGTAAACAATTGAATATTCTCCAATGGGAATCTCTGTGAATGACATCATCACTTCAAGACTGTACAAGACACTGCGGATCAGGTCCGCCAGACCTCGCTGAATACGGTGAGCAATACGCTTGCTGTATTCAGCATTGCACCAGCAGCTCACAATAGGCCGCCAGCAGGGGGGTGTCAATCAACCCGATCTGGTTGATTTCCAGCGATGTCTGTCCGCCTGCACGGCTCCATGGCTCAAAATAATTAGAGAAGTTCTCCCCATAAATCCTGGGGACATCTCAAGTAAAGGGACATTGTAGTGGAAATATTACATGATTTAATTTGTTAGACCTGGAACTCTGTGTTTAGCAAAGGAGTTAAACACACATGTCCGTTTAGAAGCTGCAAAGAACTGCTGGTCCGGCACAGAAACTTGCCAATGAGCCAGTCAGTAGTGCCAGTTGCACTAATCACTGTCTGCATTCAACATGGGAACTGCAACGTTCTAAGCTACTGAGCTAGACTTTGGGGTAGAATTATCACTGATCAAAAGGACAAGGTTCATATGTAGTGAACTTGTCTGGCTAAGATTGCACATTGTGAGACATTTGTTCCCCATATTTAGTATTTCACAAGTGTCTACTTGTGCAATTCTGTCCCCTGCTCTCAGGCAATCAGTTGCACCAGAGCAAGACTTCTCAAGTGAATCAGTCTGAGCTGATTTTCATTTTGGCAGAGAGGGTTTAAGAAGCAGTGATTTAAACCACTGATTCATAAATATCAGTTGCAGGTTCAAATGACCGAGTCTGCAACCAATAGGGCATTGACCTCTACATAAATCTACCCCTTTATCTTAGTGTTTAACCCAGAGCTAACCCCAGGGTTCTAATGGTGAGTAGAGCATACATTTTCTCCTCTGAGAATTAGAGTATGTCATTTTACCACACCATATCCTTTGGTATACCCTAGTTATGTGGTATGTTGATTAAAAAACATAGGAATGAAATGCTTAGCCCCAAACAGTTTGCTCCAATAATGTTGCTTGGTACAGTCCCTCTTTATTTATATAGTGATCTATCTAGTTTGGAATAACTTTGACGAGAGTTAAAAAAAGGAGGCCAATTGTCTGAGACAGTTTTTTGTCTTAGATTTTAGATGTGGGTTTCTCTTAAAGGGACACTCAAGTCAAAATAAACTGTTAGGATTCAGAAAGAGCATGCAGTTTTAAGACACTTTTCAATTTACTTCCATTATCAAATTTTGCACAGTCTTTTTACATAAACACTTTCTGGGGAGCATGTGCACAAGCTCATAGGGTATACCTATACTAGTCTGTGATTGATTGATGTCAGTCACATGATACAGGGGGGCCAGAAAATGGGGGGAAGTACATTTGCCAGAATTTTTTTTTACTGCTTATTTGAAATTCAGAGTAGATGTTAAATCATTGTCTTTTTTTATTATGCACTTGTTAATTATGCAATTCTACTGCATTGAGTGGTAAATTAATTTTGAAATTATCTTTACATTACTATGTATTTATATTTCATTATTTGCTTCCTTGGTATTTTTTTTTTGTGCATATTTTATTTTTTATTTTTTTTTATAGGATATGTATCCGAAAATGTCTTGCCGGCTTGTATAAATAATTAAAAAAATTAAATGTTCCAAATTGGCTTTGTTACAGTCGGTATTAATGTTAATGATTGTTTTCTGTTTTGTGTTTGTTCAATTAAAACTCTAATAACATTTCAGTCTTCCAATTTTTTGGCTACTTGTTTTAAAAATGACTTTACCTCCAATATTTATTTTGTTTTATTTATTCCAATAAATATAATTATAAAGAATAACTGGTGTTTTTAGTAAGAAATTACAGGAACAATTTTATTTTGTTTTTCCACTTTGAAAGATATACCAAGAATAACTGGTCTTGCTGACCACCATTAATCTTCTAGTTTGAAAATATTTTAGTTTATTAGTCCCTTTATTTGATTCACTTGAATCAATGTTTCCATTCTATATAGTTTTGCCAGAAATGGTACTGCCAAAATATTTTATCCTTCAAGTACTTGGAACAAAATAATTTCCCACACAACAAGAATTGGGAAAATATGTAAAACACACCTTAACTATTTAAAATTAGTGCCTCTTGAGCCAGGGAGACCAAGACACATTTTAGGAGGGAAATTTAGTGAAAATGGGAGACTATTTGCTAAAATTGGAGAATAATACAGTTGAAAAAAATGTATATGAGTTCTATCATTTTTATCTTATTGTTAAAAGAAAGTTAAAAATAAACTTTTGTGATTTAGATGAAGCATACAATTTTCAACAACTTTCCAATTTACTTGTATGATCAAATCTACTTTGTTGATTTTGTATCCTTTATTGAAGAGCATACCTAGGCATGCAGAGAAGCGTGCGTGCAAGTACTGTAAGTAGTATTTACAGCTAGCTGTAATTGCACTTGATAACTAGGTGTTTAAAGCAGGTATAACTCTCACAGTTGTTTTTAACAAAACAGTTATATATTGTTATATACTTATATATATACAGGGAGTGCAGAATTATTAGGCAAGTTGTATTTTTGAGGATTAATTTTATTATTGAACAACAACCATGTTCTCAATGAACCCAAAAAACTAATTAATATCAAAGCTGAATAGTTTTGGAAGTAGTTTTTGGTTTGTTTTTAGTTATAGCTATTTTAGGGGGATATCTGTGTGTGCAGGTGACTATTACTGTGCATAATTATTAGACAACTTAACAAAAGACAAATATATACCCATTTTAATTATTTATTTTTACCAGTGAAACCAATATAACATCTCAACATTCACAAATATACATTTCTGACATTCAAAAACAAAACAAAAACAAATCAGTGACCAATATAGCCACCTTTCTTTGCAAGGATACTTAAAAACCTGCCATCCATGGATTCTGTCAGTGTTTTGATCTGTTCACCATCAACATTGCGTGCAGCAGCAACCACAGCCTCCCAGACACTGTTCAGAGAGGTGTACTGTTTTCCCTCCTTGTAAATCTCACATTTGATGATGGACCACAGGTTCTCAATGGGGTTCAGATCAGGTGAACAAGGAGGCCATGTCATTAGATTTTCTTCTTTTATACCCTTTCTTGCCAGCCACGCTGTGGAGTACTTGGACGCGTGTGATGGAGCATTGTCCTGCATGAAAATCATGTTTTTCTTGAAGGATGCAGACTTCTTCCTGTACCACTGCTTGAAGAAAGTGTCTTCCAGAAACTGGCAGTAGGACTGGGAGTTGAGCTTGACTCCATCCTCAACCCGAAAAGGCCCCACAAGCTCATCTTTGATGATACCAGCCCAAACCAGTACTCCCCCTCCACCTTGCTGGCGTCTGAGTCGGACTGGAGCTCTCTGCCCTTTACCAATCCAGCCACGGGCCCATCCATCTGGCCCATCAAGACTCACTCTCATTTCATCAGTCCATAAAACCTTAGAAAAATCAGTCTTGAGATATTTCTTGACGTTTCAGCTTGTGTGTCTTGTTCAGTGGTGGTCGTCTTTCAGCCTTTCTTACCTTGGCCATGTCTCTGAGTATTGCACACCTTGTGCTTTTGGGCACTCCAGTGATGTTGCAGCTCTGAAATATGGCCAAACTGGTGGCAAGTGGCATCTTGGCAGCTGCACGCTTGACTTTTCTCAGTTCATGGGCAGTTATTTTGCGCCTTGGTTTTTCCACATGCTTCTTGCGACCCTGTTGACTATTTTGAATGAAACGCTTGATTGTTCGATGATCACGCTTCAGAAGCTTTGCAATTTTAAGAGTGCTGCATCCCTCTGCAAGATATCTCACTATTTTTTACTTTTCTGAGCCTGTCAAGTCCTTCTTTTGACCCATTTTGCCAAAGGAAAGGAAGTTGCCTAATAATTATGCACACCTGATATAGGGTGTTGATGTCATTATACCACACCCCTTCTCATTACAGAGATGCACATCACCTAATATGCTTAATTGGTAGTAGGCTTTCGAGCCTATACAGCTTGGAGTAAGACAACATGCATAAAGAGGATGATGTGGTCAAAATACTCATTTGCCTAATAATTCTGCACTCCCTGTGTATATATATATATATATATATATATATATATATATATATATTGTTTCACATCCCTTTTAATGTAAACCATTATTTATTCTGCATATGATAATATATTTACAGTATTATTAGTGTACAAATAATTAGAAATATGGTTTCATGTTTTTATAGTTTGAAATTGACTTTCTGCCTGCTCTGTTAATACACTGCTGTTTTTTCAGTTCATTGGATAATCTCTGCTGGTATTTATTTGGTTTCTACTAACTATTATCACATGTTATTATATAGTCAAGATCTATCTGGAAAATAATTCCCTTGTATGTAATTGAAAGTTGAATTAAAGTATTAAGCTATGTGTATTTTATTATGGACTGTCCAACATTAAGTCAAAATATTTCCTGCTCAGTTCTTAAATCACAATTTGCCAAAATTCTTAAGAGCAGGAAATCAAAAGTGTTCTTTTGAACCAATCAACCATAATAGCAAAAACATACATTCTGTAATTTAAACAAACAAACAAAAAAAATATACTCTGATTTACCCAGCATGCCTTGATATTTTATTATTACTTAACAGTCACCTGGTTTATATTTTTCATAAGTGCATCTGGAATTAACATGGCATGCTTTTTAGACTGTTCAATGTTATATTCATTTCTCTAGTAGAATGCAGATGTTTGCAAACATTTATGTAGAATGGAACACAATAATTTCTAAAGCAATAGAAATAAGTCTTTAAGCCACAAAAATGCATTCATTTGATATATGTAGTATTCTGAAACATTAAAAAGATGGTAATTATTTTTATGTTAGAAGATTAGAGTTAGTATGATCACATGAGGTTACTGTATAATATCAAGTTACAGAGCATGGAAACCTTGCGTTAGAAGACAGATTTAACTGGCTCTTCTTTGTTGGTATACATTGTTTTACTTTTGTGTGTGTCTATTATTTTGTGAACTTTCACATACACAACATATTTAAGTCTATAAGTGGCACACTACCGTTAGCACGAGGAGCACAAATGCAATTGTGAGATTGCTGTATTTCTTGCGCTCAAATCCACAATATTATGTATAAATTATCACAAATGTTTTTGCGTGAACTTGCGGTAACTTACCCTCCCCATATTGTCTATGGGCAGCATAAAGTGTAATTGTGCGCACGTATTACTAGTGTAGAGTAAATGCGATCGATTAAAAGCAATCGCATTTATTCTCAAACGTTTTACACGATTTGAAACTTTGTGTAAAGAGTTTGGGCTGAGAAAAAAGTTGCACTTTACACACACAAAAAAAAAGATAATAACGTTTTTCCACCTACACTACCCCCCCATTGCAATAAACTCCGTCTCTACTTAACCCCTCAACCGCCACACCCCCTCGCAATAAACTCCCTACTCTACTTAACCCCTCAACCGCCACAACCCTCATTGTAATAAACTCCTTAGGGCATTTTTTTAGGATAGGTTGTTTTTTTTTTAAGCTTAAATTTTTTTTAGGATATTTAAAAAAAATAAAATAATGTAAAAGCGTTATATCACTTACGCCTTTTTAAAGGGACATTAAACCCAAAATATTTCTTTCATGATTCAGATAGAGTATGCAAATTTAAACAACTTTCTAATGTACTTATTTTATCAATTTTGCTTCATTCTCTTGGTATCTTTTATTGAAGTAGCAGCAATGCACTACTGGGAGCTAGGGGAACACATCTGTAAGCCAATCACAAGAGGTATAGATGTGCAGCCACCAATCAGCAGCTAGCCCCCAGCACCAATACCTATCTAGATATGCTTTTAAAAAAAGTATCTAAAGATAACAAAGCAAATTAAATAATATAAGTCAATTGGAAAGTTGTTTCATTTTGTATGGTCTATCTGAATCCTGAAATATATTTTTTGGGTACTAGGGCACTGTCTGATAAATGCCCTTTTCAGGGTATTTTTTAGAGTAGGTTTTAGTTTTAGTATAGGTTTTGTTTAGGAGGCTTTTTTTAGGGTACGGCTTTTACTGATATTTTTTGTAATGGTAGTGTTTTTTTTGTTTGTTGTATTTTAGTGGATCCTTGTTTAGGGTTCTTGGGGGTTAGCTTCTAGGTGTTTCATTGGTTAGGGGCTAGTTTGTGATAGGGGGGTTGTGGAGTTTACAGGATAATAGGTTAGGGGGTAGATTACGATGGTGGTTTTGGAGGTTAGGGGGTAGTTTGCAAGGTTAGGGAGTAGTTTGCAAGGGGGGGTTGTGGCAGTTAGGGCGTAGTTTGCGACTGCTGGGGCAGTTTACTGGTCAAGTAGTGCAGTGGGGTAGTTTATGTTGGGGGATGTGGAGGTTTAGAAGTTAATATTGTTGTGGGGTTAAAAAAGTAGGGGAATGTGGTAATTTAGGGGTTATCAGAGTAGGGGGTTAACATCCGAGTATAGGTGTTAGGGCTTTTTGACATCACTGTTCCATTGAATTCAATGGGGTGAATATGATATCACAAACGCGATATCCTCTCGTTAACTTTTTGTGCATTGGGTTTTGTACAAGCACAACATTTTTACTTTCAACTTGTAAGACCAGCGCTACCCGATGCATGCAAAAGTTAACTTCTACCAATGTTAACGCTCGAGCAATAATTACCGCTCCTCTTGGAATCTAACAGTCAATAAGTACACACAAAGTCAAGAGTAAATTGATAATTAGGTATGAATGTATGAATAACTCAGAGTTCCTAATTATGCCATGATATGCCTCCATGTGGGAACTCTTCTCTGTTGCCCCTCAAAAAAATTATTTCATGGTAGGATAGTACATGTAATTAAAAAATACTTCTATTATCAAAATGAGCATAGTCTTGTAAGTGCAAGAGTTCAAAGTTTATATATGTTTTTTTTTGTGATTGGCTGATGGCTGTCATATGATACAGGGGAAGGGAAAATAGAAGTAAGTTTAAAATTTGTCAGAAATCTGCTACTCATTTCAAAATTAGACTAAGTGCTATTGCTTTGTCTTTATAATATTCATTTGTTGTACTTTATCACCCTTTAACAGCTGCTGAAGCTTTTAGGCTTATATTTTCCCTCTTTTATAGTTAGTTTTAAAATTAAAATTACTCTCAGGTCTCATTGGCCCTGATTCTAATCCTTAAGAGTTCCATAAACGTTTTATTCAACTTGGCTTTGTTTTCTATTTCTATTCTATTTTAATCCATTAGAAGCACCACAAACGGAGTCAGCTAACCTGCCAGAGTTACAAAAACAATATATTTGGAAAATATCTTTTTTGTTTTGTTGTTGTTTATTTTTAACATTTTAATTGTTTAAAAACTATAAGAAAAGAGATATACATGCCCAAAGCAGAGGTAAAACATGACGGCTAATCAATTCAAGGAACAGTTAAGTGAAAATTAAATTTTTATGATTCAGACAAAGCAGCAGTTTTAAACAACCTTCTATTTTACTTCTATTATCAAATTCAATTGTACTTTGTTCTATTGATATCTTTTGTAGAAAAGCATAAATTGGTAGGTTCAGGAGCAGCAATACACTACTGGGAGCTAGCTGGTGATTGGTTACTGTATATATATATATATATATATATATATATACATACCTCTTGTCACTGGCTCACTCATTCTGTTCAGCTAGCTCCCAGCTGAGTATTGCTGCATTTGAAATCCCATTCACAGCTCTTCTAATGGATTTGAATAGACACCAGTCTTAGCAGCAAAGTAAAATCCTGTGAACTGTAACAAGAAAGTGTCAGGAAAGATCAATCATTTTGCCACACGTCACTACAAGAAATGTAAGCCCAGGCATCCACACTAAGGCTTGGGGGAATAAGCAACGGGAAAGCAGAACTGCCAATGTTAAAAAAAACATACATTTACATATCAAGCACACGAGTGATATCACATACAGACATAATATATAAATTGTTTCACTACCCTTTTATTCACAGATAATACCTTAGCAGAAGATTAGATATAGTTAAAGGGATACTGAACCCAAATTTTTTCTTTCGTGATTCAGATAGAGCATGCAATTTTAAGCAACTTCTAATTTACTCCTATTATCATTTTTCTTCGTTCTCTTGCTATCTTTATTTGAAAAAGAAGGCATCTAAGCTTATTTATTAAGTCAGAACTGTGGACAGCACTTTTTTATTGGTAGATGAATTTATCCACCAATCAGCAAGAACAACCCAGGTTGTTCACCAAAAGTGGGCCGGCATCTAAACTTACATTCTTGCATTTCAAATATAGATACCAAGAGAATGAAGAAAATGTGATAATAGGAGTAAATTAGAAATTGCTTAAAATGTCATGCTCTATCTGAATCACAAAAGAAAAATGTTGTGTTCAGTGTCCCTTTAAGGTGTCATTATAATGTAAAGTTTAATTGGGCCATATATAATCATAGGAAGCAATTTTATGCAAATTACTATGCAAACGCCTTTGGTCAATTTAATTTTTTTTTTTAAAATAAGAGCATTTGTTTCTTCTGCAAAAAACAACTCTGTATATCATTAAAGTAATCACAAAAAAAAATATTTCTGTCTAAAGCAAAATGAATCAAGCCCATTCTTTCTAAACTAGTAGTGTAATATTAATCTGAATATAAACCTGTTTCTGATTTATTTTAACTGTGTGTGGAATTACCATGGCATTCACTGTTGGCTTTTAACTGGAACAATCAGTGCCATGATACATTACCAAGAATGCAAATATTTGTGGTCGCATCTGTGTATAGTAACCTAATAATATCTGTTAAACAAGAGAAAATCTAAAGAAAGCTTCAGCATCGCTGCAAAGAATTGTCAGTTTGATAATAAAAAATGCAACTTTATAAGTGAATGTCAATTTTGATGCTAAAGTGCCCGTTTTTTAAAAATTCGATTAAAAACAAGGGCACTTTAATTCATCAAAATTTACATTTCACTCCTGTTGAGAAAAAAAACTTACCTTTTAAACTTCACAGCAGCTCCAGCTTCCCCCGGTTGTTGCAAGCCATTTCTGACGTCAGAAATGATGGATAGGTCATCCTCCAATCACGGCTTCCCCCCCCCGGATTGGTGGATAAATTCACCCACTAATAAACAAGTGCTGTCCACAGTTCTTAACCAAAAATTGTCTGGCTTCTTAGCTTAGATGCCTTCTTTTTCAAATAAAGATAGCAAGAGAACTAAGAAAGATTGATAATAGGAGTAAATTAGAAGGTTGCTCAAAATTGCATGCTCTATCTGAACCACAAAAGAAAAAAATGTGGGTCCAGTGTCCCTTTAATTTTAGACCATTAAACATACAGCGCAGTGGAATCTCTTTGCAGTACAAATATCTGATGATGATAATAATAATACTGTATATACACATGTATTTGTCTTTGCCGTAAGCATCACTCAAATAATGTTTGTGGGTTAACTTTGTATCCACTGGGAAGGAGCAGATCTTTTTTGAGTTTGGCTGGGAAATTGGCTGAGCACATGTTTTTTTTTTTTTTCTTTTTCTTCCAATCCTTTTGGAGATAGCACATTTATTTGAAACTGATAATACAGCAGATGGCTGTTGTAAATTGAGATATAGTTCACTATTGTTATCATACATTTTCTGTAACTGACCATTCTTCTTCCGATAGTAATATGTTTGTGAAAGGCACAATTACCAAGAGAATATCATAAAACAAGGAACTTCCTGGCAGTGACCATGATTAGTCAAGTGAGAGCTGTTTATCAGATTTCTGCTAGCAATGTTTAATATTTATATTGCACCAGCTAAGCTTGTGGATCAGATTAAGCTACATATCAGCATATCACTGTGTTCGTAAAATCCACAGTGATCAAGTGCATATTTAAGCTGGTGTTAGCGCCATCTATTTCCCCCAATGAGATAAATCCTTGGCTTCACCTGGGTGTAGAGATAAAATTCATGATTCTTTTATTTGTAATTGTACATATAACCAATGTACTGCACAACTATTATAATAGGTCTCTGTTGCTTTTTGAGTATACTTAAAGGGACAGTATACACACTCATTTTCATATAACTGCATGTAATAGACACTACTATAAAGAATAAGATCCACATATACAGATATAAAAATCCAGTATAAAACTGTTTAAAAACTTACTTAGAAGCTCTCAGTTTAGCTCTGTTGAAAAGGTAGCTGGAAAGCCCACTGCAAGTGGGAAATAAGACACTCCCCCTTTCTTTTGCATATGAAAAGACCCTTTACACAAACAGGAGCAAGCTGGAGTAGGTAGATGACGGTATTCTCATAAAACCTTGGGGCTTGGTTAGGAGTCTGAAAATCAGAGCAATGTTATTTAAAAATAAGCAAAACTATACATTTAAAAAAAACACCAACTTTATGGGCTATATAAATAGATCATCTACAAAACATTTATGCAAAGAAAAAATGAGTGTATAATGTCCCTTTAACCTGCCATGTGACTATATAAGCTAACTGGAATCAATATTGCAGTACCTCCATCACCAATATGTGTTCAGTATCAAAACACATAGTACAGGACACTGCTGTACTATGATGGGCAACTCATTGTACTGACACTGTTTTGTAGAGCTTGCCAGAATGAAAGGCGATGGTAAAAAAAAACAGACTTACCTATACATGATAGCTAGATGAGAGTTGTACAGGACTAAAATATGGCATTGATAAGGTATAGCTTTATGTAAGGGGTTGACTAGGCTAAAATAAACCTAAATAATTATCATGTAGAGTGAGAAATCAAGGATGGGACTGAATTATGAAACATATCTGTTCATTTTCTATCTTACTTAACATATGTTCAGATATTTATTTTGGAAGTTACATATAGAGCACATTGCAGAATATTTTCTTTTGATTTCTTTAATCAAGTTTACGGCTTTATCTGTGTGTATTGTTGGAATTAGTACTGTTAGTTGTATTTTATTGTATGTTTTTCCTCCTGCTAGCTGCGTTTAATAAGCTACTGTAATAAGTAGGTCACAATCTGAAAGCTAAAATTGTGTATTCAGATTTTCATGGCTTTCATTAGGTATTGTGTTCTATTATAAAGCTTCTATTTAGGACAACTTAACAATATGTTTGGAAGAATTGGCTCTGTGTCGCTCTCTCAATATATACAGTATATATTAATATATATTAATGAATGTCTGTGTGTTTATATATATTCGGGCTGTGCAATTAATTGCATGATGTGATCAATCACAATTTTTATCTTGCTGCCACAATAAAAATTGACAAACCCTTAAAGGGACATTCCAGTTAAAATTTAAATCCAAATAGATCAATTGCATATTTGAAAAGAAACATATTTGCAATATACATGCATTGGCAAAAATGCTTCTAGTAAAAGTTATTGCTTTTTTAGTGTTAATATTTTTCTCTGCATGTGCATGTGAAGCATAACTAGATATTCTCAGTGCACCAGCTCGTTATATACTGCAGTTGCTTAGAGCACTAGAGGAGGGGCTTGTATTATGTCAGCAATTAACAAATTGAGTCATTACCAGATGGTACAAGCACCTTAGGCTCTCTGAGCAAGTGCTGTGTATAAAATGCTGGTGCACGGTGCATACTTAAATACACATTTAAAACAGTTATAGCTTTTATTAGAATCATTTTTGCTAATGCATTTATATTACAAAAATGCTTCTATTCAAAACTGAAATGCATCTATGTGGTTTGCAATCTATCTATCTATCTATCTATCTATCTATCTATCTATCTATCTATCTATCTATCTATCTATCTATCTACACACACAAACACACACAAACATATATACATACACAAGCACACATGCTTAAATCCAACATAGGCAATTCATTTTACCATATGCTCTAAAAATATTGTCATTTTTTTCACCATTTTTTATATTGCTACTAAAAGACTTCTACAAAGAAATCATACTTTTTTTCCCTAGGGAACTGATCTGTACTTTCTAGTTTATAAAGGTTTAATATTCAGTATTTATTGTCTTTATGTCTGTGTGTTACATAACATTGTCAGGGTTCATTTAAAGGATCTGTATTTGTCTCTTTATGTAGTGATTAGGTTGATTACTTAAAGGGACTCTGAACCCAAATTTTTTCTTTCATGATTGAGATAGAGCATGCAATTGTAATGTACTCCTATTATCAAATTTTCTTCATTCTTTTGGTATCTTTATTTGAAATGCAAGAATGTAAGTTTAGATGCCGGCCCATTTTTGGTGAACAACCTGGGTTGTTCTTGCTAATTGGTGGATTAATTTAACCAACCAATAAACAAGTACTATCCAGTGTTCTGAACTAAAATATAGCTTAGATGCCTTTTTTCTTATTCAAATAAAGATAGCAAAAGAACAAAGATAAATTGATAATAGGAGTAAATTAGAAAGTTGCTTAAAATTGCATGCTCTATCTGAATCACATAAGAAAAAAAAAATGGGTTCAGTGTCCCTTTAATACAGTTATGAGGTTTTTGAGTTCCAATGAGGTATCTCTCATGATTTAATTATGAGTCTGTGACGTTTCAACACCCCTATGTTTACTGACACAAGTAATTATAGCTCTCTGGAATGCTTTAAATATGGTTTGCATAAGAATTATTATGAACTGAATTATGAACTGTGGAACTATAAAAACCTTCAGCATATTATTTAAGTTCAGCTAGATATGTACTTATTGTTCTCTGTAATATTCCAAAGTTATATTCTAAAAGAAGAGTACCATTTATATTTAGTATGTAAGAAACATTTTTTTTTAACGGACTAACCAGGAAATGCAAGTCAGTTGTAAAGTCAGCCTTTACAACTGGGTTGCAAAGCCCAAGTCAGTTCAAGATGGCTTTGGGAAAAAAAACAAATACTTGCTTGTAGTATAGAAAGTTATCCACAAAGTTCAGACTTGCAACTAACTTGATATACTAAAATAAAAGTGCATCATCCATGTCCTCTTGGTTTTATTGCATGGTGCTAGTTGTACTGAACTCCAAACAGTAAAACACAGCAAAATATGCAGCAGAAAATTAAAATTCAAAGCTTCTACATTACATTAAAAGAATAAATGTTTTTTTTTCCACATGGAATAAGGAAGCTTTGAACTGAAAATGTCCTCAAGTGCTTCCTTTCAGTTTTACTGTGTTGTAACTGATTTGAGCCAGGCATTTCAGAAGTTGGGGATTTCAAGTTACATGATCTTCATCATCCAACTTGCTACATAACCTAACTATACCAAGACTAAGATATTCTGATATTTAACAAATACTAGTGCCAATCATTATCAGGGCAATTTTAAAATGGAAATCTAATTACCTAAAATTAAGTAAAGAGTGAATACCACTTGAAGTGTTGTACATGCGTTCTTCTGACTATCAAATACAAATATTAAATTAAAATACTGTAATAGTGTATTAAAAATACAAAAACATTATAATTTTAATATTATTATATTATAAAAAGTTTTATTATTATTATTAATCAACTAAAAAAAATGGTGTCACAAAAATTTGTGAAATAATAAAACACAAGTGAAAATATACAAATAAAAATAAAAAGTGTGTTTAATTTTCCACAGTGCACCAAACACAATAGAGTCACCAAAAATAACTGGCTTTCAATTCTAAGGGGCCGATTTGTTAATGACTGTATTGCCCCCAATGCATCTGTTTCCGTGCAAACTTTCAGGCTCACCAGAAACAGGAGTTAAAAGCAGTGGTCTTAAAGGGACATTATACACTCATTTTTTCTTTGCATAAATGTTTTGTAGATGATCTATTTATAAAGCCCATAAAGTTTGTTTTTTAAATAAATGTATAGTTTTGCTTATTTTTAAATAACATTGCTCTGATTTTCAGACTCCTAACCAAGCCCCAAAGTTTTATGTGAATACCGTCAGCTACCTTCTCCAGCTTGCTCCTGTTTGTGTAAAGGGTCTTTTCATATGCAAAAGAAGGGGGAGGGGGGGTGTCTTATTTGCCACTTGCAGTGGGCTTTCCAGCTACCTTTTCAACAGAGCGAAACTGACAGCTTCTAAGTAAGTTTTTAAACAGTTTATACTGGATTTTTATATCAGTATCTGTGCATCCTATTCTTTATAGTAGTGTCTATTACATGCAGTTATATGAAAATGAGTGTATACTGTCCCTTTAAGACCGATGCTCCTTAACTCGCCCTCCGCCTCTGAGGCGGCGGATAGCAATCAGCCCAATCACATACGATCGGGTTGATTGACACCCCTGCTAGCGGCCAATTGGCCCTGAATCTCCAGGGGGCGGCATTGCACAAGCAGTTCACCAGAACTGCTTGTGCAATGATAAATGCCGACAGTGTATGCTGTCAGCATTTATCGATGTGCAGCAGACATGATCGCTACAGCGGATCATGTCCGTCTGCACAATGGTAAATGTACCCCTAAAGGTCTTTATTGGAGAAAAGTTCACTTCATCCGTTCCTCGAAAAGAAACATAAGAGAACAATGTCATAATGCAACACTGTTACAATTTCAACAGTCTTTTAAACCTTAAAGCAATATTCACATTGCTCAGAGCTACTAAAGGAAAACTATAAAGCAATATTCACATTGCTCAGAGCTACTATAATGAAACTATAAAGCAATACTCACATTGCTCCAAGCTACTATAGTGAAACGTTATAGCAATACTCACAATGCTCAGAGCTACTATAGAGAAACTTTATATCAATACTCACAATGCCCAGAGCTACTATAGTGACACTATAAAGCAATATTCACATTGCTCAGAGCTACCATAGTGAAACTTTATTGCAATACTCACATTGCTCAGAGCTACTATAGTGATACTTTTTTTGCAATACTCACATTACTCAGAGCTACTATAGTGAAACTTTATAGCAATACTCACATTGCTCAGAGCTACTATAGTGAAACTATAAAGCAATACTCACATTGCTCAGAGCTACTTTAGTGAAACTTTATAGCAATACTCACAATGCTCAGAGCTACTATAGTGAAACTTTATAGCAATACTCACATTGCTCAGAGCTACTATAGTGAAACTATAAAGCAATACTCACATTGCTCAGAGCTACCATAGTGAAACTATAAAGCAATACTCACATTGCTCAGAGCTACCATAGTGAAACTATAAAGCAATACTCACATTACTCAGAGCTACTATAGTGAAACTATAAAGCAATACTCACATTGCTCAGAGCTACCATAGTGAAACTATAAAGCAATACTCACATTGCTCAGAGCTACCATAGTGAAACTTTATAGCAATACTCACATTGCTCAGCTCAGAGATACTATAGTGAAACTTTATAGCAATACTCATATTGCTCAGAGCTACTATAGTGAAACTTTATAGCAAAACTCACATTGCTCAGAGCTAATATAGTGAAACTTTATAGCAATGCTCACATTGCTCAGAGCTACTATAGTAAAACGTTATAGCAATACTCACATTGCTCAAGCTACTATAGTGAAATGTTATAGCAATACTCACATTGCTCAGAGCTACTATAATGAAACGTTATAGCAATACTCACATTGCTCAGAGCTACTATAGTGAAACGTTATAGCAATACTCACATTGCTCAGAGCTACTATAGTGAAACGTTATAGCAATACTCACATTGCTCAGAGCTACTATAGTGAAACTTTATAGCAATATTCACATTGCTCAGAACTACTATAGTGAAACTTTATAGCAATACTCACATTGCTCAGAGCTACTATAGTGAAACTTTATAGCAAAACTCACAATGCTCAGAGCTACAATAGCTCTAAGTTTTGTGCAAAACAAATATTCCTACTGGCAATCAGGTCCAGATTCCAGGATTTTTAAATCTATATACAATTTATTAAAATTACATTCAAATACATAAATTATATATAAAACCAAATGGAACATATCTTGTACACTCAGGGACAGCTTAATATAAAGACAACCATAAGGTTATATTTAGCCCACAAACAATTTGGACCAATCAAGTCTCTTTTTTTCATATGACAAAGTCTGCTTACATTATCTAATAAGAATTAGCTAATGAGTGCCCTTCCTTGTGAAAAAATTTCTCTCACAGTTCAATTCAACGTATGTTTCAATGCTGGTTGTGGTTTTGTCATAAGGAAGGGGAACTCATTAGATGATGTAAGCAGACATAAAAGCTGTTAGCCATATGACAATAGTGACTTGATCAGATATATACACAGGCATGACCAAGAATATTGGCACCCCTGCATTTGTTTTCTGTCAGATAATGCACCACTACCCTCCAAAAATTGTTGCAATTACAATTGTTTAGGCATTCTCATGTTTATTTCTTTTGTTTGTATTGGTATGACACAAAAAAGTGGAGAAAAAAGCCAAATCTGACACATTCCACGCAAAACTCCAAAAATGGACTGGACAAAATGATTGGCACCTTCAGTTTAATATTTAGTAGCACACCCCTTGGAAAAAATAACTGAAATCAATCGCTTCCTGTAACCATCAATGAGTTTCCTACAACACCTCTCTACAGGAATTTTGGACTATTCTTTCACCAACTGCTCCAGGTCTCTCAGATTTGAAGGGTTCCTTTTCCCAACTGCTGTTTTGAGATCTCTCCACAGGTGCTCTATGGGATTGAGATCTGGACTCATTGCTTGCCATTTCAGTACTCTCCAGCGCTTTGTATTAATACATTTCTGGGTACTTTTTGACGTGTGCTTTGGTGTCATTGTCCTGCTGTAAGACTTGGGCCGTGACCTCTGATGGAGACCCAACTTTCTGACACTGGGCCCTACATTGCACCACAGAATTCTTTGGTAGTCTTCAGATTTCATAATGCCATGCACACAGTCAAGACATCCAGTGCCCGAAGCAGCAAAGCAACCCCAAAACATCAGTTAACCCCCACCATGTTTAACTGTAGGGACTGCATTATTTTCTTTAAAAGCCTCATTTATTTTATTTTTTTTTACCAAAAAGCTGTAAAAAAAATTTCCGTCTGTCCACAGCACATTCTCCCAATAGGATTTTGGCTTCCTCAGGTAAGTTTTGGCAAACTCCAATCTGGCTTTTTTATATTTCTGTTTTTGGGACAATATTTTGCTGCTCTTTCTCTTCTCCATGCTTGGTGTGGCACACAGAAACACACAACAGAAAGGTTGAGTCCATTTTTCACCATTTTAACTGGTTGCCGGTGTGATTTCTATGTTGTCAGCACCTGTTAATTTATACAGGTGAGTTTAATTACAAATTACAGGAACATCACAAACTAGGAATGCAATTATTTCTTACAATTTTGAGAATGTGCCAATAATTTTGTCCAGACCATTTTTGGACTTTTGCGTGGAATGTGTCAGATTTGGCTTTTTTTTTTCTCCACTTTTTTGTGTCATACCAATACAAACAAAAGAAACAAACATGAGAATGCCTAAACATTTGTAAATGCGACAATTTTCTGGGCGAAGTGGTGCATTATCTGACAGAAATGCAGGGGAATGTTTGGCCATTACTGTATATCTATATGAATGTAATTTTAATTAATTGTATGAAGATTTGAGCTTCCTGGAATCTGGACCTGATTGCCAGTGGGAATATTTGTATTGCGCAAAACTTAGATTTATAGAAGCTTTATCAATGTGAGTATTTCTTTCAAGCTTCAAAGGCTGTTGAAATTGTAACAGTGTTGTACTATGAAATTGTTCTCCTATGTTACTTTTTGAGGAATGGATTAAGTAAATTGTTCTCCAATAAAGACCTTTGGAATTAAAAAACAGTTATTTTTTGTGTTGTGTTTTTTGCACAGTGGAAAATTATACACACTTTTTATTTTTATATTATGATTTTATTTCATATTTTTTATTTAATTTGTAATTTTACATGATTAACTTTTAAATTTAATATCATTAATGTATTTTTAATACACCATGACTATACTGTATTTTAATTTAAAATAGCTGTATGTTAGCTACTCAGTTTTCAAAAACTTTGCAGAAGTTTAATTTTGTTTAACATTAAAGCAAGACTTCTGCCGGATTCTTGGAGGATGGATGTCGGATCTTCAAAACTGTAAGTCGATCTTCAGGGGTTAGTGTTAGTTTTTTTTAAAAGTGTTTATTGGGTGTGTTGTATTTTTAGATTAGGGGTTTGGTGCAATAGAGCTAAATGCCCTTTTAAGGGCAATGCCCATCCAAATGCCCTTTTCAGGGAAATGGGGAGCTTAGGTTTTTTTAGTTAGGCTTTTATTTGGGGGGTTGGTTGTGTGGGTGGTGTGTTTTACTGTTGGGGGGGTATTTGTATTTTTTATTTACAGGTAAAAGAGCTGATTTCTTTGGGGCAATGCCCCACAAAAGGCCCTTTTAAGGACTAATTGTAGTTTAGTGTAGGTTAGGTTTTTTATTTTATTTTGGGCAGGCTTTTTTATTAGGGCCCTTAGATTAGGTGTAATTAGTTTAAATCTTTGATAATTTATTTTTTATTTTTTGTAACTTAGTAATTTTTTAGTGTAGATTTAAATTATTTGAGTAGGGTTAGGTGTTTCAATATATAATATAGCTAAATTAATTTGTAGTTTGATGTCATTTTATTATAAAAGTTAGGTTAGATTAATTATTAATTTAATATAGTTTAATGTAATTTTATTATAAAAGTTAGCATAGATTAATTATTAATTTAATATAGTTTAATGTAATTTTAAAGGTAAGTTTAAATTGATTATAAGATAGGGATGAGTTAATATTTAATATAAAGTTAGTGGGTTGTTAGGTTTAGGGGTTAATAGGTTAATTTAGTTTATGGCGATGTGGGGAGTTGGCAGTTTAGGGGTTAATAACTTTATTTAGTTGCGGTGGGCTCCGGGAGCGGCGGGATAGGCGTTAATAACATAATGTAGGTGGCGGCGGTGTAGGGGGCAGCAGATTAGGGGTTAATAACATAATGTAGGTGGCAGAAGTATAGGGGGTGGCAGATTAGGGGTTAATAAGTATAATGTAGGGGGTGGCAGATTAGGGAATAATAACATAATGTAGGTGGCGGTGGGCTCTGGGAGCAGAGGAATAGGGGTTAATAACTTTATTAGAGTGGCGTGGGCTCCAGGAGCGGCGGTTTAGGGGTTAATAACTTTATTTAGTTGTGGCGGGGTCCGGGAGCAGAGGTGTAGACGTTAAACAGTTTAGTATAGTGGCGGTGCTTAGTGATAGTATACAAATAAAGCTGGGACAAAGCCCTATAGCAGCGAGATCAATGACTGTCAGTTAACAACAGTCCGCTGCTCATCTCCCCGTACTTGGTGCACAGCTTTTTGACAGCTTTTTTTGTTAACTATGGACAACGTATTCAGGTCCATGGCAGCGATGTTAGGCGAGTGTATTGGTGCCGACGAATGCAGCACAGTTGACGGCTTGATAAGTAAGCCTCATTTATAGAGTTCAGCAAATACAATAATTCTCACTTTTAGATTTGGTATTATTGCATTATAAATGTTAAATTATATTGTCTTAAAATATATTGCTGAAGGGAATTTTTAAATTTGATTTGACTTGTGTATAGAATATTATTTTCCTTGTCTTTTGCCTTGATTCAAAAGAAATTACATTTCTATTTTCCATTTAGAGGAATCTGAATCAGCCTACGTCTTTGCTGTTGCATGCATCTATTTTTATTCTGGTAATTAATAGGATCTTGGAACATTGTTTGCAGACATAACACTTGCATAAAAAAAAAAAAAGAACTGCAAGCTGCTAATACACGCCTGATTGCCAAGAATGTTCCTCCAATTTAATGTGGCTTTGGCAAAATTTGCTCTGGGATAGCATAATATTTGGTGCCTGTGTAAGCATTTAAGTGCATAGACTAGTGACCACGTTTCTAGCCAGAGGGCCGTAAAAGCCTTTTTTATCTTGCTGTTCCTATTTGTTTTCCAAGCAAATTTGTGTCAGCATCTTAAGAAACTGACAGCACAACTAGAAGCACAGATGTTGAATGTAGTGGAATCCTGAGGCAATCTGTAAATATTATTCACATGAATGTTCTACATATACAGTGTATTCAGCAATCACTTTGCAGTTAAACAAGTAAATAGTATAGAAGCCACTTTTAATGTAGAAAATTCTAAAATGATATATTAATTGCATCATTATTTATTACTTCTTAAGATATATTGAGTAAATGACCTTATGTCCTCTCATTGTGTATTATTAAGATCATTTTTTATTCATATCTGCCATTGCTCAGCCTCATACCACCCAACATTTCTAAATAGACTGGGATGCTAGGGGCTATATCAGGGAGACTAATGGACAAAGTCATTGTAAACTGATGGAGTCATTATAGATTAGGAGGTGGGGTTGAGTGCGTCATGACCAGAGCTGGGACAGTGTAGGGTGTGGTTTATTTATATGAGAGGTTCTGCATAAATGGGACAGTCCCAGAAAATGCAGGACTTTTGGGAGGTCTGCTCAGTGTGCAGATTCAATGACTACTTATATTTTATTCTGCATATTTAAAATAATTTATTAAAGGGACACTGAACCCAAATTTTTTCTTTTGTGATTCAGATAGAGCATGCAATTTTAAACAACTTTCTAATTTACTCCAATTATCAATTTTTCTTCGTTCTCTTGCTATTTTTATTTGAAAAAGAAGGCATCTAAGTTTTTTTTTTCGTTCAGGACTCTGGATAGCACTTTATTATTGGTGGATGCAATTTATCCACCAATCAGCAAGGACAACCCAAGTTGTTCACCAAAATGGGCCGTCATCTAAACTTACATTCTTCCATTTCAAATAAAGATACCAAGAGAATGAAGAAAATTTTGTAATAGGAGTAAATTTGAAAGTTTCTTAAAATTTCATGCTCTATCTGAATCACAAAAGAAAAAAATTGTGTTCAGTGTCCCTTTAAGCTACATTTTATTCTTGTTAAATATACTGTTCTTCTATCTATAATTTAAGGGGATATGAAACCCAAAAACATCTTTTGTGAATCAGTCAGAGCATAATTTTTTTTTAAAGTTTCCAATTTACTTCTGTTACCAAATTAACTTAATTCCCATGATATTCTGTGTTGAAAATATACCTAGGTTGGCATCTGGCGCACTACATAGCAGGAAATAGTGTTGCCATATAGTTCTCTTGTAAATGGATAACATTCTTGTAAAAATGCTGCCATATAGTGCTCGAGAAATGGTCCGGCTCCTAAATATATGTCCCTGCTTTTCAACAAAAGATACCAACAGAACAAAGAAAAATTGATAATAGAAATAAATTAGAAAGCTGTTTAAAATTGCATGCGTCTGAATCATGAAAGAACATTTTGGCTTTCATATCCCGTTAATATAGAAAATAAAGGGAGAGATCTGTATGATATATTTAGGAGCATTTTTAAAAGAGATTACAAAAATAGTTGTTTGTTTAAAAATGGTTAGAAGTATAAATATCGCATTCGCTAGTGTTTATCAAGCACTCTTCTTGATATTTATATTTTAATTGAAAGGGAAGAAATAGCTTCCAGTTCCATTTCCAGCAACGTACGCGTTATTTCTGAACCGTTTCTAATTGCCTGGACAGAATAAAATTCTGTGATTAAAATTAAGGACGATAAAGCTTTGAATGATCTGTGCTGTAAGATCTATTTTGTTTTCTAGATGTCTTGCAGTATTTTAAAAATATCCTTTTTTAATAGCTGCCCAGAAAAATGAAAAACATTTTATAACGTGTATTTATCTGGTGATGTCGCAGAAAGTGCCGCCTCAGAAACAAATCTACTATAATATACAAAATGGTTATTCAGTCTTTTCATTTAACACATGCTTGTTGTAAATTCTCATTCTGAAAATGTACATGTATTGTAACTGAGGTGTCCTGAGACTAAAATATTAAATAGATAATGTTTATTTATTGTATTTTCGATAAATATAATCTGTTGCTCATATTAAAGTTTTTGAAAATATTGTAGTTTGAATATAGAAACTGGATGCATATCTGTAGGGTTACTTAAAGGGCTATGAAACACAATTTAATGATTCAGATAGAACATACAATTTTTAACAACTTTCCAGTTAACTTTCTTGGTGTCCTTGGTTGAAAAGCACACCTAGAAAGGCTCAAGAGCAGCTGATTGGCGGATGCACATATATGCCTTATATTATTGGCTCACCCATATGCGTTGATGTTTCTTCAACAAAGTATACTAACAGAAGGAAGTAAATTAGATAATAGAAGTAAACTGGAAAGTTGTTGAAAATTGTATTTTCTATCAGAATCATGAATGAAAAAATGTGGGTTTTATATCCCTTTAACAAGAATTACATTTTTGAGTTTCTAATGTGTAAGAACCCTTACATGTCATAGATAGCATTAATATAAGCTTTATATATACATATATATATATATATATATATACATACATACTATGATGGGATCTTAATATCAGGCCACACATTTTGGTTAAAGGGACAGTTTACCCAAAAACGTTCTCTCCTTTAATTTGGTCCATTTTAACTGCTGGCGTCTATTACATTGTTACAAATAGCTCCTTAGCCTTTATATAGGCATATGAATTAGCTGATTTAGCCTGTAGTATCCCTACCTATACTGAAAGTTTCTATACCTAAGTATAGGCTATTGAGAAACTATGTAAACACAGTCAGCAGAAGAAATTACACTCACAGTGGGAGGTGGAAGAGATAAAGATCTAAAATGTTAATTTTCAATTGTTCTTTCTAAATGTGTTGTAGAAAGACAGAGATAAGAAAGGGAAGCATTTGAGTGATAAGATAACAAGATCTGATCTGTCTGCAAGCTTAGCCTATTTTGATGGGTTGTGGTTTCAAGAGCAAATCCAGCTATTTATTTTGCAAAAAGAAGCATAAATGAGCAATTTCTCATACATTTTATATGCTGCAGCTGGTACAACTAGTCGGGGAACACATTCAGGTAAAAATAATTTTACAGTGAACTGTCCCTTTAAAGTGGGCCTAATTCTCTAAAGTTAATGCATTTGAATGAGATCTTTCCCTGTTAACCCTTGCATAGGCAGATCTTACTTCATTCTCTAAAAAAGGGGGTTGAAACTGATTTCATATAACTGCATGTTATAGACACTACTATAAAGAAGAATATGTACAGATACTGATCTAAAAATCCAGTATAAACCTTTTAAAAACTTACTTAGAAGCTTCCAGTTTAGAACAGTTGAGGTTAGGCTCGGACACTCATTTAAAGGGGCTGAGAAATCAGGAAGTTTAGACCCCCCCCCCTGCATATGAAAAGACCCATTAAACAAACAGAAGCAAGCAGGAATGTGTAGACATCAGTATACAACTGATACTTTGGGGCTTGGTTCAGTCTGACAATCAGCACAATGTTTTTAAAAAAGAGCAAAACTATACATTAATAAAAAAAAAACACTCCCAGATGGGCTATATAAATGGATTATCTACAATACATTTATGCAAAGAAAACTCTAGTGTACAATGTCCCTTTAATGCTTGCATGATAAAAAGACAAAAGCAATAGCACTTACTCTGAATTTCAAATAAACAGTAGATTTTTTTCTGACAATTATTTTTCTACTTTTGCCAGCCCTCTGTATTGTGTAACAGCCATCAACCAATCACAGAAAAGTATATATATATATATATATACACTGTGAACTTGTGCACATGCTCAGTAGAAGATGACGCCTCAGAAAATGTGCATATAAAAAGATTTTGCAAAATTTAAGAATAAAAGAAAATTAGAAAGTCTCTTAAAATTGCATTCTCTATCTGAATCATTTTTTTTTTTTTTTTTACTTTAGTGTCCCTTTAAATAAAGTTCTCTGGAGTAAATAATTTTACAGGGGAGAGTAAATAAAATAGGGACTCCTGTTAGCAACTTTTTTTGAGGAACATACAAATCAAATTCTGGTGTTTTCAGCATGTTCCACCTAACATTTGTTTTTATTTGACATTCCTATCTTGTTCTGTCAGTGCAATAAGGGCATAGATTCTTTTGAGACAAACTCGCCAGCGTACATTCAGGGGGATAAAACAGGTATAACATCGGTTCAATCACCAAGTCTGTGAGACTCATTTTCAAAAAGAAAAATAACTTTGAATTTTGCACTTTTTCTTCTGATTTTAATTTCCTATTTTGAAATTACATTGTACATTAAATACAAATTTATTCTGCATACTTTTAAATAAGAATTTTCTGGGTACGATAAATTCACATTTTTGCTTAAAAACGTTTAAAGGGACAGTCAACACCAGAATTTTTATTGTTTTAAAAGATAGATAATCCCTTTATTACCCATTCTCCAGTCTTGCATAACCAACACAGTTATAATAATATACTTTTAACCTCTGTGATTATCTTGTATCTAAGCCTCTGCAAACTGACCCTTTTTTCAGTTCTTTTGACAGACTTGCAGTCTAGCCAATCAGTGCATGCTCCCAGATAACTTCACGTGCACGAGCACAGTGTTATCTATATGAAATACGTGAACTAACACCCTCTAGTGGTGAAAAACTGTTAAAATGCAATCTGAAAGAGGTGGGCTTCAAGATCTAAGAAATTAGCATATGAACCTCCTAGGTTAAGCTTTCAACTAAGAATACCAAGAGAACAAAATTGGTGATAAAAGTAAATTGGAAAATTGTTTAAAATTACTTGCTCTTTCTGAATCATGAAAGTTTATTTTGGCCTAGACTGTCCCTTTAATACAAGTTTGAATGTGTATTATTAATACTTTTAATTGCATACTTTAATTATGATTTATACTTTCAATACGCTTTTAAGGTAATTAATTTACTGAGCAATGAACTATAATGTCTGTGTCTCTCCTGCACATAAAGAAATGTATGGTGCACAGCTCGTAAATGCATATAAAAAAAAATATATCCTCAAATATGTTTTATCATTACACTATTGCGTGCATGTAACTGTGGGTTTAATCACTGTAAAGGGATTAAACATATAGTTAAAAGCCTACTCCAGAACAGTAATGCACTACTGGGTGAGCCAATAACAAAAGACAAAGGTGTGTAGCCACTAATCCAGTAAAGTATTAAGCAGGTAGGGAGAAAGCACCCTCTGACTTTAGGCATGGAGTCCAGGAGTAGCCACTTCCCACATATAGATAATAAAACAGTGGATTTCAGCCTCTATTGGTATTTGGTATTATTACATTAGGATAAAGAAATAACAAGGTTTCAGACCAGGCATGACTAAGGGCCAATGAGGCCTATTATCAAAGGTCTTACAGACCTGATCTGACAGTGTGCATCAGGTCCGCAAGACCTCGCTGAATGCGGAGAGCAATACGCTCTCCGTATTCAGCATTGCACCAGCAGCTCACAAGAGGTGCTGGTGCAACGCCGCCCCCTGCAGACTCGCGGCCAATCGGCCGCCAGCAGGGAGGTGTCAATCAACCCGATTGTACTTGATCGGGTTGAATTGTGGTGATTCCTGTCCGCCTGCTCAGAGCAGGCGGACAGAGTTATGGAGCAGCGGTCTTTTCTGAAGACTCACCAGAAACACGGGCCCACAAGCTCCATACGGAGCTTGATAAATGGGCCTCAATAGCTGGTCTGAAACGTTATCCTTTCCCAGTTCTATCTAAAATTTGCCCTTAGAAAATCCCATGAAGTACCTTGCAGCAGTGAGACATCTTTTTTAACAATCTTGATTGAGCAGAGAATTGGGCCCAAAGTATCTTGACACTGACAGCTATATAACTGCTACTTTAGATGTTTGTTGGAGATGCCAGAACTGCCAGCTTTGCTGCATATTGTGGGATTGTCACAGTTTGGCAGTTGTCTTGTTTCTCCTGCAGTTTCCCCATCTGTCTGCCCAAGCTCTTTATTTTAAAAAACTCAGTTAGCACCGGCACTTCCTTTAAGGGATAGTCTAGTCAAATTTAAACTTTCATGGTTCAGATAGAGCATGCAATTTTATGGAACTTTCTAATTTACTCCTATTATCAAATTTTCTTAATTCTCTTGGTATCTTTACTTGAAAAAGCAAGAATGTAAGCTTAGGAGCCAGTCCATTTTTGGATCAGCACCTGGGTAGCGCTTGATGATTGTTGTCTAAAGCCACCAATCAGCAAGCACTACCCAGGGTTCTGAACCAAAAATGCTTACATATTTCAAATAAAGATACCAAGAGAATGAAGAAAATTTGATAATAGGAGTAAATTAGAAAGTTGCTTAAAATTGCCTGCTGTATTTGAATCATGAAAGTTTAATTTTGACTAGTCTATCCCTTTTATCCATAAAATACGAAATTTTATGATGACATGTTTTGGCGTTAAACCTTAGTCATTGATATATAGTAACATTAACACACCATTTTAAAAGCAAAATGTAACCATTATTGGCTGTTCTGTATTACATCATTATACATTGAACATTTAAGGTAGATTAAGAATTATGGTATCGTGTATGACACCGTCATCAAAAACATTATTTATATAATTAATTTTACACACATCAATATATTCTTACAGATAACACTGCCTAATGTAACACTGAACCCAGTGCTATTTATCCTTATCACATTTTAATTATAAAAGTACTCTGAATATACTGCTATGAAATCCTTTAAAGTGCACAACATATTCAAATTGATTTATAAAACATCCTCAAACATATGAGGAGAAAAGTTAACTAGATACTTTACTTAACCACTTCATCAGTTAAGTTTGTTTTTCTCAACTTTGACATGAGACTTCATAGTTACATAGTACCTCAATAAGACAATTAGGAAATACATACATGTTGGATCAATTGAGAGGACTGCATTTTTGATTTGGTATTTATCATAGATAACATAATATAAACAGTTTTAATATGATATAATTTCACTCATATCATAATATGAACATTCTGGCACAGTATATTTTGCCAATCCAAGGTAACACATTACTCCCGAAAATGTATTAAATCAAAAGTTGAATTAAAGCCTTTTGGTTATCTATTTTGTAGAGTACAGATCCAAAGTGTCTCCCTTTTAATGAACAATCATAATTTATAAGTTTCACCAGGTATAGAGCCCTCTATTCCTCCTGTATTGTTTGAAAAATTGTGTCTTCACTTTGTTGAGGCTTTATAAATAAAGTATAATAATAATATAATTTGTGCAACAAATCAGATATACCCCAAAAGATGTTATGCAGTTAAAACAAGATTGTATATGGTAACCCTGACATGTGACCATAGATTCAAAAGATCACTTCTTTGGATATAGCTACATGGCTTACAAGCTGGGGTACCAAATCTAAATACACCTCCAACCTCCAACCAAGAACGGTCTTTTGTTACAGGACGTCTAATTTCACTAGAGGACAACAATTTACCCAAGGTCTTTCACTTCCTATAGGTAAAGTGACAGCCTTGCTCTACTGCATGTCGCAACTCATCACAGGCAGCCAACATTGGAAAATGTTTCTTGATTATACCACATATTCAATGATATTTAGCAGAATATTGTGTCAGAAATGTGAGCAATGAAGCTTGTCTCATTTTAGACTGATCTCTATCCTTCAGTAATCTCTGTCTATCTAGTGAACCAACGACAGATTTAGCTTTCTTCACATCAGTCGATTTATTCCCATGATCCATCTATTCATCAAATCTTGACATTGTCTTTCATATTCTATCCCCTCTGTACAATTACTTTTTATCCTGGTCAATTGACCTTTTGCAATTACTAATGGGACATGTTTGAGGTCATTACTCTCACAGTGCAATAAAGAGTTTCTAGAAACGGGCTTCCAATAAATGGAAAAGACAACCCTTCCGTTCTCAGAAACCCAGTCAAAGTTACATTCTAAAAAATAGATTTGTTTCACATGAAAGTTATATGTACAACTTAAACCACAATGATTATCATTCAAATAGGTAACACAATTTGAAGATATTAGCTAAACAGCTGTCCAACTCAACAGCATGTCATCAATAAAATGGTGATATGAACAAATTGCACTCCTAGACTCTTCTCATGGGCTCTTCCCCGTGTTCACCCACAGCGCCCCCTCATGGCACACCGGTGACTCTGCCCCTCATGTAACCGCTCCACACACAAATCACACTCACCTCGTAGTCCTGGAAAGTCTGTGGGAAATATAGTGATTCATAAGTTACTGTACTGATAAAGGCTAATTAAAGGGGCTAAAAACTAACACGTCATATCATGTGGATTAAAGAGCACTATTTAAACACATTAAAATGTTTTTTTGCATTAAAAGTTTAAGATAAAGCAGTTTATTTTGCTTTGAATCTAATGGGATGTGCACCTGTTAAGGCCTGATTGCTCATTGGCTTATTAGCAAAACTCCCATTGCATTATTTGTTGAAAAAGGCACACCATACAAGAATAAAGACCATAGAATTTATGTTTGTATCAGTAGAGGAACATCCATTTTACAAAAATGTAATTGAATTTCAAATGCTGTTGTTTAAAATGATTTTAAGTGCAGAAAATAAAAAAGAAATGTCTTTATGTCCCTTTAAGCTTGCAGTCCAATAAACACATGTTGACAGACGATCGTTCCCATGTGTGCAGCATCCATCCCCAGCGACTGTCACTCATCCTTGCTTCAAATAAATTAATTTAAAGTACAGATAGAAAACCCTTTATCCAAATTGCTTGGGACTGGAAAAGGTTTGGTTTTCATAATAGTTTAGTTCCAATCAGCCAATAGAATGTGAGCTCAATCCGATTGGCTGATAGAATTCTATCATCCAATCGGAATTCAAGGGACGCCATCTTGGATGATGTCATTTAAAGGAATATTCATTTGTCGGGTAGTCGTCGGCCTGGAAGGATGCTCCGCTTCGGATGTCTTGAAGATGGACCCGGATGGATGAACATAGAAGATGCCGCCTGGATAAAGACTTCTGGCCGTCTGGAGGACCTCTTCTGCCCGGTTGGGTGACGACATCTCAAGGTAGGGTGATCTTCAAGGGGTTAGTGTTAGGTTTTTTTAAGGGGGGATTGGGTGGGTTTTAGAGTAGGGTTGGGTGTGTGGGTGGTGGGTTTTAATGTTGGGGTATTGTAATTTTTTTTTTACAGGTAAAAGAGCTGATTACTTTGGGGCAATGCCCCACAAAAAGCCCTTTTAAGGACTATTTGTAATTTAGTATAGGGTAGGGCTTTTTATTATTTTGGGGGGCTTTTTTATTTTATTAGGGGGATTAGATTAGGTGTAATTAGTTTAAAATTCTTGTAATTATTTTATTATTTTCTGTAATTTAGTGTTTGTTTGTTTTTTGTACTTTAGTTAATTTTATTTAATTGTAATTAATTGTAGTTAATTTAGGGAATTAATTTAATTATAGTGTAGTGTTAGGTGTAATTGTAACTTAGGTTAGGTTTTATTTTACAGGTACTTTTGTATTTTGTAATGTACTATTAGTTATATTGTAGCTATCTTAGGGTTTATTTTATAGGTAAGTATTTAGTTTTAAATAGGAATAATTTAGTTAATTGTAGTAATTTTATTTAGATTTGTTTAAATTATATTTAAGTTAGGGGGGTGTTAGGGTTAGGGTTAGAACTAGGTTTAGGTGTTAATATGTTTATTATAGTGGCGGCGTTGTAGGGGGGACAGATTAGGGGTTAATAAATATAATGTAGGTGGCGGCGGTATAGGGGGCGGCAGATTAGGGGTTAATATGTATAATGTAGGTGGCGGTGGGCTCCGGGAGCGGCGGTTTAGGGGTTAAACACTTTATTTAGCTGCGGCGGGCTCCGGGAGCGGCGGTTTAGGGGTTAATACATTTAATGTAGGTGGCGGCGGTATGGGGGGGCAGATTAGGGGTGTTTAGACTCGGGGTACATGTTAGGGTGTTAGGTGTAGAAATTTACCATAGGAATCAATGGGATATCGGGCAGCAGCGAACATGAGCTTTCGCTGCTTTCAGACTCCCATTGATTCCTATGGTATCTGCCACCTCCAGGGCGGCGGATTGAAAACCAGGTACGCTGGGCTTCCAAAAGTAGTCAGATTGTGCCGAACTTGGGTTTGGAACATCTGTAGTGATGTAAGCATCAATCTGTGTCGGACTGAGTCCGGCGGATTGTATGTTACGTCACTATGTTCTACTTTTGCCGGTCTGTAGGGTTTGATAACTAAGGCGAATCAGGCTCGCCACAAATACCCTGCGGAATTCCAGCGTATTTGTGGTTGACGGCTTGATAACTAGAGGCCTTTATGTTACCACAGGTTTACACACAAAAGCAATGGAAACGAGGCTTTGAGACGATTATTTCCTTATCACATTATTGTTCTTTTGTCGTGCTTTCTTTTAATCTGTACCTTTTTTATTTCAGACATCCTCAAACTTGGCCATCCAGAGGTTTTGGAACTACATTTCCCATGATGTTCAGCCAGCTGATATGCTGGCTAAGCATCATGGGAAATGTAGTTTCAAAACCTCTGGAGGGCCAAGTTTGAGGATGTCTGCTCTTTATGTTGTCTGTCACAAGGGTCTTTCAGGGCAGCATGAGTCTTGCCGACGATCAGTAGAGCTTACAGGGTTTTTACACAGGGTTGATGGCAAGACCTGCGATTTTAAAGCCCTGTAATCGCTACAGACATCTGTTGTTAAAGGGATACTAAACCAAATTATTTTCTTTAATGATTCAGATAGAGCATGCAAATTTAAGCAACTTTCTAATTTACTCCTATAGATTCTCATTTCTTCTGTTGGGCCAAGATTTATTGTTTAAAACTCATCTCAGGTTTACAAGTAATGTTTCTCTTTTTCTTGCCTAAGGGTGTGAAAATATGTATTAAACAGTTAAATTCTAACAATGTTTAAGCCCCATGAGAGATGTTTAAGAGACCAAGCAAGAAATTCACTAGAAAGCTGATTCTCGACATCTGTCAGAGATGCGCACATTGGGGCATGTGCCATTTAGATTCAATGTTTATTGTATTCCTAGATGATCATTTAAAAGTCATTTCTAGATATCTTTTCAGGTTGAGAATGGCAATGTCACAAGCCTGTGCAACCATACCACATTCTGTTGCTACTTCAGTAAAAAACAATAAATGGAAATCAACTAAAATAAGATAATTTATACGACTAATTAATGTAGTTCTTAAAAAGCCAGAAGTTAATATTTTTAATCAAGGCATTATTACATTTTTTAAGTTTAATTCTCAAAATACTTTAAATGTGGGTGGTGTTGAAATATGTGTTTACCTGTCAAGAAACAAAGAAATTTAGCCTGTTTTCATCATTGTTTTAAGATAAAATTAGAAGGATCTAATTCAGTTCTGGAAATATAGTAACAAAACATTTATTTTTTTTTGTATAAGAAATATTTATTTTATAGCACAGCTTGTTGTTTGCTCCACCCTCCCTCAGATGCATATAAGAATGTCACTTCATCCAGCTAATCAGGAAATAGGACAGGTGTAGAACTTTTAAAGCTGTAAAGCAGTAAAATAAATCTACATGGTGACACTGGAATAGGATGGAGTGGTGTATTTAAAGATTCATACAAATATGTTCTATAATCCTTTTCTCAATATAATTTTATCTTAAAAATGCTACCTTTTTGTGCAAATTTAGCCCCCTATTGCACACCCTCCTTACAATTAGCCTACTAGCCAGTCAGAAGTAGAATATTGGTATGAGTTTTACATTGTGTTGCAGAAACGTGCCAATGGGAACAGCTCACAAGCAGAATAAAATTCCATAATCTCAATAAAAGGAGTCTCATCAGACTAAACATGCAGATTTTGTTGTTATGTGAGATTTTAGAATTTCCATTTATGATTGTGCTCTAGCATGACAAGTATTATTTTTGTATAGTTACATAATCCCCTAACTTTAAAGGGACATAATACTCATATGCTAAATCACTTGAAACTGATGCAGTATAACTGTAAAAAGCTGACAGGAAAATATCACCTGAGTATCTCTATGTAAAAAAGGAAGATATTTTACCTCACAATTTCCTCAGCTCAGCAGAGTAAGTTCTGTGTAAAAAGTTATACTCAGCAGCTCCCAGCTGCAGGTAAAAAAATAAAAAAAATGAAGAAATGAACAGCAGCCAATCGGCATCAGCAGTGCTGAGGTCATGATCTCTTACTGTGATCTCATGAGATTTGACTTAACTCTCATGAGATTTCATAGTAAGCTTCCTTTACCTGATTGGTGAAATAATATGAGAGTTCACGATGCTCATCCTTTCAGTTGTCCCGGGACAGACACACTGATATGCTGCTTAGAAATCCTTTACAATGGGAGGTGGCTACTGAGGAACTTTTGAGGTAAAATATCTTTCTTTTTTACATAGAGATGTTCAGGAGATATTTTCTAGTCAGCTTTTTACAGCTATGCTGCATCACTTTCAAGTGTTTAAACATTTGGGTATTATGGCCCTTTAATGGATCCCCCCCCCCAATTGAAATTTGCTATTATAAATGTACAAAAAAAAAATCTTGGGACTTACTAGGTTTCAAGGTCAAAATGAAATACGTCTTTAATTAAATTCAATTTTAAATTGTTTAATTTTTTTGTGTAACCTTTCCTTAGATAAAATGCCACATTCTAATCCATTACAGTTTGCTATATTTGTATTACTAACCCACATAAGCATTGCAGCTCCTAAGCAGAACACACTTGTGATTGATTGGTAGCGTCATGTGACTGCTGTTCCTTACAAGCGCTTTTCTTTTAGGAGCTCCATTTTTATTTAATGCAAAGTAATATAATGTAATTCTAAAAGAAATATTGGGGAAGGAGTATCCTAGTAATCCCCTTTGAGAAAATGGGGCATGTGCATTCTACAGACTCAACGGAAAATAGGGCTGGTCTTTTAATTTTCCAGGGCTGCTTTTTATTCCCAGTCTGGCCCTGTTAACCCCTCTACTTTAATCAATAAGGTTAGCTCAGGAATATTTGCTGCCAATACATTGAAAGAAGGCTTACAGAGGTTTGTCTTCCACGTGATAGTCTAAAGCAAAGAAAACACTGTATGCACTAAAAGTGTTACTGATTCATTGTATTCAATCTCACAGAGACTGTGGGGAAACTTAAAAAATAGAAAATTATAAAATTATCCTCTTATGTGATACAGACACGCAAAATGTATTTAGAAGTATTGTTCAATGTTCAATGCTCCTATAAAGAGAAAGCACAATGTGGTACACTTAGGAAGTACTTGGCGCATTTAATAGAGGTGAACAAAGGTCAGGTTCCATAGAAAATAGATACAACTTTTTAATACTAAAGTCAGCAGGTCAGATGGAAAACATCCAAAAGCGATAAATCAAAAGAAGAGATTACAAGTGTTTGTAGCATCATCAACAGTAGTGCTCATTTTGCCCCAATTAAAAGATATAGATTAGAATGACTGAAAACAATTATTATACAATCAGATACAACAGATATGATAACTTGTGCATCGGTTCTTGGAAAATGTATGAACACAGGGATTATTTATTGCACATGTAATATATGTAGGAAGCTAAAAAAACAAATTAAAACCCTAATTCTGTTTTTAGATAGGTGAGTGAGAAAAACAATTAACATAAAGTTGTCTGTAGGTTACAGAGATTTTACTAAAAGGGCTTTGATGTGCGTCTTAAGATGTTACTCTGGGAAGAGTGTGGGTGGAGCCAAGGGAAATAAATAATAATAATATAAAAATGCACATATTATTATTTACTCAACACTGATAAAAAGCCTTAAAACCATATAAATGTATATGATAATCCTAACTAGAACTGTCTTTTCAAAGTTAATTGTGAAGTCATAGAGCCTTATCAATTTACTTCTACTATCCTTTGCTGAAAAGCATACTTAGGTAGGTTTAAGAGCAGCGTTAGACTACTGGAAGCAAGCATCTGATTGGTGGCTACACACATATGTAATCCATTGCTACTCTGGAAATTAATTTGAGCTATATAATAATCTATTATTTGGATATAGCTATATAATAATCTATTACAGGTAACCCTCGGTTTACAACGGTTCAATTTGCGCCGTTTCAGAATAACAACCTTTTTTCCCCAGTCATGTGACTGCTATTGAAAAGCATTGAGAAGCAGTGCATTGATTAAAATAGCCAGTAGGTGGAGCTGTCCGCTTGTGTTGCGGCAAAGATATGCAAGCCAAGCACACAAGCAGGCTGAAATTAATCAGTGTAGCCAGCTAGACCTGAGTTATCGAGCAGCTTTCAAAGGAACAAGATCTTCTTGTCTGTAAATCAGTCCAGATTGGAATGCATAGAAAGAACTGTTTGCAAAAAAATGCAAGTAAAGTCTGTGTTGTGTGATTTTTTTATTAGGTTTATAATGCTGTTTTAGCAAATGTTTTTGTTCATTTAACTTAGTTTAATTATATATTCTGTGTCTAATGCTGTTTAGCATTTAAAGTCTTCATTTCAAAGCTTTAAAAATAATGTATTAGGTGTTAGTGAGGACAATTTTGAGAGGGGCCTGGAACCTAACTCCCTCACATCCCATTGACTTATATTATAAACTGGGTTTCAGTTTACAACGGTTTCGATTTACAACCATTCCTTCTGGAACCTAACCCCGGCGTAAACTGAGGGCTACCTGTATTTGGATATAGCTATATAATAATCTATTATTTGGATATAGCTATATAATAATCTATTATTTGGATTATACCAGAAATAAAAGCAAAATCTGGCTCTGGTAAATTGCCCCAATAATATATTGACTCCAGTTGTAATGTGTAGCAAACTTGTTTCAAGGATTAACCTGACACACAGAACCTGAAAAAAAGGAGAATGATACATAAATTGGTGCAATACATTTTTCTTAACATTATGTTTGCAGACATTCTTTGTTCTATATAAATGATCCATATCTTTATCCATAAAGGTTCAGAGAAGCAATGACAATATGGTTAACAGTTTGGAAAAAGTAAATAATATTTGTAATAGGAACTTTAATTACACATGGATCATAAATTGCACTGGAGAAATGGCAGGAATGTCATTTAAACCTGGCGTCAACATTTAATGTCTGTCATGTAATCTACAGTTCACATAATAAAAGCTCTATAGAGGTAATAAGATGAAAGATTAATAACTTTTACTCTCTGCTATAACTTTGCACACGTGGCTTGAATTACATGGCTGGCCAGCTTCCACTAGTAAACATTTCCATAAATAATTACAAGCTAATTAACAGAGGTAATGGATCTTAATGTAAAGCAGGGCTCAACAAACCCAGGCACCAGGGAGCCACTGGCACCTTAAAATCAAGTGGTTTAGAGCCACAAAGACACCCAGCCAGCCGTCACACCCAAAATTTAGCCTAGCACATCTTGATTGTTTCTAGACCTGTGAAACACAAATACAACTTTGGCCAAGTCATCCCTCTAGTCTAATGCCTCCCGTGAGCCCTCTTTACCAATGACATGACAGTGTGGAGAGATGTCTGGCTCCTAAATGTATGGGCTGGCTCTTAGATTTAGATTAAATTTGTCAAGCCCTGGTGTAATGCATCATAGACCAGTGGTTAGACTTTTTAGTGCACATTCTTTATAGGGCGAGAATCATTGTTTGTGTAAGATATTTGTGTGGTACTTGACCATTCACAGAATTACATTCAATGTTGTGATAAATTTCCACAATTCATAATCTCATAAATGGGCATTTAACACAAAATGTAAATTTACTTAATGAAAATAAAATAATAGTGCAGCATGTTAGTTTTTTTTGTTTTGTTTTTTAAAGTAATAAGGATGTTGATCACATTTCTTTTGAAAAAAATTCTAAAAGATTGCGATTCACCCATAATTATAGAAATGTTATTTCACAAACATACAAATATGTCTAAACTGTTGCATATCTTTATAAACAGTGCTACACAACTAGTTCCCTTATTAGCTGGATAGATAGGTCAAGTACCATCTCATTATAGAAATACCACTAAATGTTTTATTCTCAATTACAAGTTTATGATCTCCATTTATCAAGTTGTAGATGCAGTTTCAGAGCCCTATTAGCTGCTACTTAACCTGTCGGCCATATCAAGGGTGGTTGAGTTAAATCATCCTGGACATATCTGACTGAAATGATTGACAAATCCTGCTCTTGTGCGATTGGTTGTTCAAGACCAGAGGTCACAGCTGCACAAGCATTTGCTCATGCAGTTAAAATGAAAACAGCAGATTTTCCCCACTAGTCTGCAGTATTATAAATCTGGGCCAATGACGCTTTCAAACTATTATTGGAGGAATTGATCAACAGTGTGGAGCGCTATTTTTAGTGTGAAGAGCATAAATGCGAATACACAATGATTTATACTCCCCATAATTTCTATGGGTAATGTTGAGCGGCAATGTCCACTCGTATTACAAGTTGAAAGTAAATGCGATCGCTCAAATGCAATGGCATTTAACCTCTTAAGGACATATGACGGAATTTTTCCGTCATAAAACAATTGAGCAAACTGAAAGCTGTGTCCTTAAAGGGTTAACACTCAAACTATTTTGTGTTTGGCTGGAGGAAACAATTACACTAAACTATTCTATCAACCCCTAAACTGCCACCACACCCCATTACAAAGTAACCCACTACACTACTAACCCCTTAACTGCCTCACAACCCACCACACCCCCAACGCAAGGCATCCCACTACACTATTAACCCCTTAACTGCCACACCCTCAATCGCAAAGTAACCCATTAACATCTAAACCCCCTAAGTTACTCCAAAACAGACTAATCTTACCTGTTTAAAAAAAAACAAACAACCTAACAGTAGCTTTTAAAACAAACAAACAAACAAACAAACAAAAACCTCTTTAAATAATCTTCAATAAACCTCCAATATTAAACTATAATCTCCAGCTCTTTATAGCACAATATATTTTCCTGTTTGTAATTATGTTCTTTATTGATAAGCACCATGCAAGTCAAAATTAAACTTTCATAATTTCAGAATCCTTTTTTATAACGTATACCCTTTCCATCAGACCATACAGGTAGGCTGAGGAGCGTGCATGTGTCTTGAGGACTATATGGGAGCTGTGTTAATGATGTTTGTAACAATCTTACAAATAAAGTGCTTAAGACACGTGCACATTTCTGAGCCTAAGTCTTTATACCCTCAGTCCATCATTGAAAAGAGCTAACATTCAACAAAGTATAACAAGAGAATTCTTTTTTTTTTTTAAGTGCACCCTTCATTTGAATAATTAAACTTTATTTAGACTTCCTTATCCCTATAGACAGATCCCTTTCTAATATTTGTTAATTTCCTAAAATGATGTCATTCCTGGCACATAATGATTTATATTGTAGGTTTTCTTTGTTCGGTGCTGCATAAGCTCTACTGGTGCTTTATTTATAAAGAACAGGAATATATAAATATAGCATTGCATTAAATGTACAAATTACAATGAAAAAAATATAAATTGTAAATATTTTATTGTCACCTTTTGCCATGATGGATGCTTTATAAATAATTAATTGCATAATTTATGGTAAAATGTGTCCTTTTAAGTTATTTCTATCCAGCATTGCTGCCTCTGTTATTCATTTGTGAATGTGATGCTGCTAACTGCAATGTAATGTAGCTAATAAAATAGTAATATCTTTGCCATACACTAAAACCTATTCATTTGTTCTCATTTGTGACAACTTGCCAGCGAAGCCCCCCCCCACCACAAAAATACTTCTTAAAGGGATATGAAACTCCATTTTTTTTCTTTCATCATTCTAGTAGAGCAGGCAATTTTAAACAACTTTCTAATTTACTTCTTTTATAAATTTCTCTTTTTTCTTGGTATCGTTTGTGAAAAGCAGAGACGTATGTTTATGAGCCAGACCATTTCTGGAGCACTATTTGGCAGCAGTTTTGCAAGAATGTTATCCATTTACAAGAGCACTATTTCCTGCCATGAAGTGCTCCAGATGCCTACCTAGGTATCTCTTCAACACATTTTTGGGTTTCATATCCTTTTAACAAGCAGTTTTGATGAACATTCACATTAGTTAACATTTCTGCAGTTCATGATTTACATGTTGTCATTATTTCATGAATAGTCCCAGTTATTGTAACCTTCAGTAGCTACATCACTGCATTTATAGCCCTGATCACAGCCTTGTATGACATGCTCCTACATTTGTCTTACCCTACCTCCCTATGCTTCAGTAGGAGTCAGTAAGGAGGATGGCGGAGGTGTCAGAGTGGCCCTTGTGGATGTATGTCTGTGTGTGTAAAGGGTTTGGGGTACACATGCACTACAAAAGTGGTCAAGCAATTACTATTCACAAATTAGTGTAAATTGCAGTGATTTAAATTGCATGGGGAAAATGTACCTCTTAACCACTTAGCTACTGGAGATGGCACTTTCTGGTAACCTTAAACTTAACCCTTTGCAGAGGTGAAACACAGACTTGCAGGGTCAGTAGCACTAAAAGGACATGCTAGGGGCATGTAATATGTCCACTACAATGACCCTTTTATAGATTTTGAAGCAATCTTTATATTTTGGCTGCCACAATATTTTGTTCAATATTACAACTAGACCAAACTGCTATTTAAAACACATCCCACTTCTGAGTTTCACATGTACTTATCTAACTAATATTCTCACAGGGCAAGGGTTAACTGGCGACCAAAGAACAAAATAAGTTTCCCCCTTATCTTGCAGGAGTCTTTTTTTCTGAACAATTCTGTTTTATTTATATCTGTGACAATCCCATGGTTCAAGATTATTAGCATTACAGTGTTGCAGCCCATACATTAATTTAATTCATGTAACATGACTTATCACACAGTACTTGGTTTATTTTTTATTCTGTTAGTAAATCAGTTCATGCCTCAGTAAATGGGGCAAAACCATCTGTTCCTCTTTGCCTGTGGAGTTATTTTAGGTGATACGAATGAATCATGTCTGAAAGATTAAATGTCTATTGGACCCCCCCTGCATCTGTTGTGGGTTTGTCGAGTCCTGAAGTCCAGGTGTGAATAAAACTTTTAAACAACTACAATGACAGACTTCATGAACCAGTCACCAATTTTTACTTGAAAGTCATAAAACTGCTTTAGATTTTATGAAGCTGATGCAATTTAATTTTGTGTTTTGAAATGACATTGTACATTAAATACAAATTTTCCTGCATATTTTAAATCATTATTTTGTAGCATAATTATATTATTTTTAATACAATTTTTAACGCATATTTTGATTACAATTTTTACATTGTACTTCCAGTTTTATTGAGCACTATACTGTAATGTCTGAGAAATGTAAGTTACACCCCTTAGCAACATACAACATAGCAAGTCTCCAATTGCGTTTTACAGCCGTGTACTAATCTGTCTTTCTTAACTTATTGTGGTGGAGGGAGTAATAAGTAAAATGTTTGTCTGAGAAACCTCAGGTAATGGTTGTGCGAACACAGTAACCTCTTACCATGTTCAAAGAACAGACAATAAATTGCTGAAGAAATATATATATATATCTCAATGAAGTTAACTGTAGGCACCTTAACAGACTATCGATCAGATAAAGTACTAAAACCTTTGTGTTTCAATTATGAAGGCAAAGTAACCTTGAATCAGTTGTAATTCCATTTTTTAATTTTTGTTAATTATATACAGAGGACAATAATATTTTTAGTTTCAGATGAAAATGTTTTGTACTGTATTAGTCCAGGGCTCAACAAATTTGTTCAAAATCTAGGCGTCAGAAACACATATACATACACACACATACATATGCATGTATATATATATATATATATATATATATATATATATATATATATATATATATATATATATATATATATATATATATATATATATACATACATACATTATACATATAGATTTGTATTTCACAGCTGCAAGGCCTAGAAAGGATCCAGCCACACAAACTAAAAGCGAGGGCACCAATGGATGTTTTACAGGATCTAAACCAGGGTGCCAGGGTCTAATTTTAAGTTCCCTGGTGCCTTGGTTTGTCGAGCCCTGTAGAAAACATTATCTTTATATAATTTGTGCAGTTTATTTAGACTCAATTTTACAGTGTGAAGACAGCTTGTCCAAATGATGTCATTCCACACCTGATAAACACACATAATTTTTCACTGATTAAAGTTTTTAACTACCAAATACACTTCCAATTAATTTGTAAAACATCTATTATGGATGTAAAAAAAAGTCCAAAAATTAAGCTTTTAGAAAAATAGTATCACTTTATTCCTTAAAAAATGTATGCATGGAACATAAAACTATATGGGGTAGGTTTAGGCAAAGTAAATATACGGTTTCGGTCATATTGACCTTAATCATAGAATAGCACCTGCTAGGGGGTGCACCCTTTTATGCCAAACAATCCATGTTCATGGGTTAAAAACAATTATCCTAAAACTTAACCCTATAATCACTTACTCAAATATTGTGTATATGTGCATACAATTTCGGTGCTCTGACAAAATGCAGAAAGACATTTGGCAGAAGGACATTTGGCAGATGGACATTTGGCAGACGGACATTTGGCTGACAGACAGAAAGCTAAAGAATGTTCCGATTTCGGCCGAGGGCAGATACGTTCCAGAGTGCTCTGTTCTAATCAGAGCCTTAGGCGCTGCAACTGCCTCTGGGAACCTTACCAAGGGTCCCAGGCCGCACGTTTTGTAATTCTCTGTCTGGGAAACTATCTATCTATCAAATCTATCTATTTATCTATCAAATCTATCTATCTATCGTATCTATCAAATGTATCTATTGCATCTATTGATCTATCTATCTAATCTATGTATCTATCCATCAAATCTATTTATCTCGTGGCCGGACTGTTAAGTGACAGCCACTTGTGTTTCGGCCAAATCTCCGTCGGCCAAGTGTCCGTCGGCCAAGTGTCCGTCGGCTAAAAGTCCGGCCACGACAATTTCAATGTGCTAAATACATACAGTTGGTACATTGGATTTACAAAAAGGTGGATATATGGAACATAGTCAATATAAATAAAATAACAACAGTAAAGCAATGTTGTAAACAAAAAATAAATACAAAATAAAATTAAGAAATTATAAATTAAACCTATAATTATTAGTAGATTTTGCAGGAAAGTTTATGGTACAATACCTTAATGAGGAACAAGATATGAATGTCATATAACATAATATATGTATATACAGTATATGTATACAATCATATGTGTGAGCATGGTTCATATTTCCAGCCCATCTAAGCACCAGATTAAGAGCATAGATCAAAGAAATACAAATGCATAGTATTTCTGTTCAAATTATATGAATTTGCTTTTTTACTCTAATAATTTTAGGTTTTTGTCCCTATTAATAGATTCAGGGAATTATTGATATAGATGGCTATAGTTTAAATATATATCAGACTGAGTGGAGCAATCGGATATGTCTATCAAGTCAATTCCTAAGCATAAACCATATAGTTGGACTACTAATAACACTCTCGAAACGTTCATTAACATAAAGTGTAAGTCTATGTCCTCTATAATATGGATTATTATTGCTTTGTATTCACTCTTTCTAATAACAATACCAAATGGCATAATTATATTCTCACCTAGCTCTCACATCAATGCTAGTTCACTATCAAATAAATATATTGAGGAATAAGGAAACTATGGAGATGAAAATCTATTATGGATATGTATAAAAGAACTGGTCTTAAAGGGACATTAAACAACTGGGCATAGCTACGGTTAATACTTACCATACTATTGCATTTTCCTCCTGTACCTGTAGCTTTCTTTAAAGTTGTTCTCTTATTTTGCCTCATTACAGAATCCAGTCAGTAAAGCTCTGCATTTTGTACTGGGCGCCGCCATCTTGTAGCTCACATATTGTTGCATCCTGTGATAGGAGCAGTGCACTTTCACAGATCTGCATTTTGACAGCTGTACCTTGCACTTTAGCTCACATAAACGAGAGCAGAAAAGTTACGTTTTTACAGTTTTTTTGCACAGTTTAAAATAAGAAGATGGCGGCGCCTAGTCTGAAGATACAGAGCTTCACTTACTAATACTTGTAAGGGGTTAGAATAAGAGAATGACTTTGAAGACAGCTGCAGGCACATGAAGAAAAACAATAGCCTGGTGAATAAAAACCTTGTTATAGTAGTTGTACTCAGTAGTTCAATGTCCCTTTAAAGTGATGGTAAATCCTAGTGTTTCACAAACGCTAGAATTTACCCTTGGACCAAATAAAGGGGACTTTTATTCATGAAGTATAAAATACTTCATGATGAAAGCTCCTTTATTTGTTCCAAGCGATCGCCGTTCTCAGCTGCTAAGGCAGCTCACCAGCAGAACGCTATTTTCCTTATTTGGCTGAAAGGTGACGTTTCCTCCTCTTAGCCAATAGCCGTGCGGGAAATCTGGCTTGGTATTTGAACCAATAACATCAAATCTCTTAGCTCTTTTTGTGTTAATTATGTTATCTTTTGCTGTCATACAAAGACTGCAAATGTGTTAGAATGAAAGTTTTTTCATGTAATTGATTTTAACAGATTTTTCGATACAAGTAACAATATTATATCATAGTACATAAATATTTAATTAACATTAAAATATGTCAAAACAATTTATTGCAATCACATATATTTAGTTGTGTACACGTTTCATAGTTTAAAGTGTGATTTGAGCAGTAAAATACTGCTTGTATTTGTTTTATTGTTGTATTATTACTTTTAATTGTTGTATTATTACTTGTATTTGTTTTATTATTTTATTATTATTTGTATTTGTTTTATTATTACTTGTATTTGTTTTATTATTACTTGTATTTGTTTTATTGTTTCATTATAACTTGTATTTGTTTTATTGTTTTTTATTATTGTATTTGTTTTATTATTACTTGTATTTGTTTTATTGTTTTATTATTACTTGCATTGTTTTATTATTGCTTGTATTTGCTTTATTGTTTTATTACTTATATTTGTTTTATTATTACTTGTATTTGTTTTATTGTTTTATTATTACTTGTATTTGTTTTATTGAGGATTAAATCATATAAGTCAGTAAAAACTATTTTAGAAGTAAATAGTAACAGATGTTGCAAATATTACATCTCACAAATGTTAGCATCAGTAAAACAATTAAAGGGACACTGAACCCAATTTTTTTCTTTTGGGATTCAGATAGAGCATGCGATTTTAAGCAACTTTCTTATTTACTCCTATTATCAATGTTTCTTTTTTTTTTTCTTGCTGTCTTTATTTGAAAAAGAAGGCATCTAAGCTTTTCTTTTGGTTCAGAACTATGGATAGTACTTTTTTATTGGTGGATTAATTTATCCACCAATCAGCAAGGACAACCCATGTTGTTCACCAAAAATGGGCCTGCATCTAAACTTACATTGTTGCAAATAAAGATACCAAGAGAATGAAGAAAATTTGATAATAGGAGTAAATTAGAAAGTTGCTTAAAATGTCACGCTCTATCTGAATCACAAAAGAAAAAAATTGGGTTCAGTGTCCCTTTAATAAATACATAGTAGTTAAGAAGCCACCTGTATAAATTATTTCTAAAAAAATAGCAAAAGGTCAACATTTCTTCCTGATTAAAATCTAAATGACAGCCTAGATTAGTTGTGAGTAATATTGAAGATAAAACAATATGCAATATTAAAGTAGTTTGTTCTAAATTAAATAAACGCTTCAAGCAAAATGCAGCTGAAGATTCTTTTTTTTCCTAAACAAAGTCCCATTTGACATTATAGATATATAAAAATGTGTAAAAGAAACTGTAGTGCTATACTGTAATTACGGTTATTAATTCATGTTTCCTCAGGCTCATCTGGAAAGATAATGTAAGTCATTTATCTACATACAGATGTGTACTATGTGGCAAGTTGTTCACTTTAACTGCAGCGATGTACCTTTGCTTAATATGATGGGGAAAATATTTAATTGGCGCCTCTAAATATAGGGCTGAAGTGTTGCTGAAAACTAATACCATGGCAACCAAAAGAAGACATGGACAGAGCTAGCTAGTTTTCTCCTGTAGCCTCCTGTGATGTATCATGTACTGTCTGCTAAATGCAGTTATTTTTATGTTTCCTTAAATGGATGTTCTGATTACTTGACCATATAACTGTGGCAAAATGCATTATTCACACAATATTTTTAAGAAATGCCTTTTTAATCTTAACTATGACTCCCAATTCCAATCAATCTGAATTTCCATGTGAAAATATTTCATAGCAGCTTTTGTGACTTTTTTTGCATATTTTCCTAAACATTTATGTCAATTAAAATAGCAATTGTTTTATTTATGTCACTAGACCTTTAATGTTCTAGACCAGTCTCAGCCTAAAAGTCTCCAGCACCTCACAGTCTCAGCCTACAAGTCTCCCCCCCCCCTCACAGTCTCTACCTACAAGTCTCTGTCATCTCTCAGTCTCAGCCTACAAGTCTCCCTCACCTCACAGTCTCTACCTACAAGTCTCTGTCACCTCTCAGTCTCAGCCTACAAGTCTCCCTCACCTAACAGTCTCTACCTACAAGTCTTGGTCTCCCTCACCTCCCAGTCTCTACCTACAAGCCTCCCTCACCTCCCAGTCTCTACCTACAAGTCTTCAGCACCTCTCAGTCTCAGCCTACAAGTCTCCCTCACCTCATAGTCTCTACCTACAAGTCTCTGTCACCTCTCAGTCTCAGCCTACAAGTCTCCCTCACCTAACAGTCTCTACTTACAAGCAGGGCCGGCGCTCCCACTAGGCAAACTAGGCAGCCGCCTAGAGTGCACTGCAACCTAGGGCACAGCCAGCCACAACCTGGGTTCCCCAGACTCTGCAGGTATATTGTGCGGATGTTCGCCGGCGCACCGCGCACATTGGATACAGCATGAAGCTGTGTCCTGTGCTGTGCGCAATTCATCCAATCCGGACTGGGAGGAAAATTGAGGCAGCGCTGCTTCCAGCCAATGGGGTGCCGATGTGCAGCGCAACGACGTGAGTTACGTTTACAGGTATATGGGTGAAGCCGCAGTGCTATTGTCACAGGAGAACTTTCATTGGGCAGTTGAGAAGACTATGAATGTGTGCAACTTGAGTAACTGCAGGTCAGACACTGTATATATAATATGAGTATGTATGTATAAAATGTTATATACAAGCTTACCCATCACGCACCGCACCTAATACAGTATATACACATAAAGCACTACACTGACAACATAGTTACTTTTACCATCTACAGCCACTTCTATGCTGATATTAGAGAGAAATATATTTCATGTGTATACAGTTGCTTTATTAGTGTACCTAGAGTTTAGAGATGCATTTACTGCTACTTAGTGCCAGAGGCTCCTTTCTTTTCTAATTATGGCGCTGATTTATTAGTGTAGCATGTTATGGTAATGGTACTTCTAAAATAGGTGCCCTTTTTTAATATCGCATTGCAAAGAGAATGTATGGGTAAAAAAAACACACAAAAAAACACTTCCAGTGGGCTGTCTATATATCATAAAGGGAAGCAACAAAATGACTTAGGGGGGAACTCCTTGAACAGTTAATAAATTACCACTGAAAAATGTTTTTTTGCTGGAACAGTATCAAGAAAATGTTAATACTTTACAGTTAACAAATTTATACACTTTTAAAATTCTTTTTAAAGGGCCTTGCAAATGCAATAATATAATGGTAATGTATTATGCTATTTTTTTGAGAGTGTTATACACATATAAAGTAAGAGTCCGCAGTTAGACCCTCCCTGCATCATGCTGTTGATTTAGTGAATAGACCTGTCAGTGTCTCATCTTATGGCACTTATTCTTGAAAATTAAAAGAAATTTAGCAGTTTCATGTTTAGTTGCTTTAATATTTTTTTTGGGGTGTGTGTGAGGGGGGGGGGCGCAAATAGCTGGTCTTGCCTAGGGCGCAAAATAGTCTAGCACCGGCCCTGCTTACAAGTCTTGGTCTCCCTCACCTCCCAGTCTCTACCTACAAGTCTCCCTCACCTCCCAGTCTCTACCTACAAGTCTCCCTCACCTCCCAGTCTCTACCTACAAGTCTCCCTCACCTCCCAGTCTCTACCTACAAGTCTCCCTCACCTCCCAGTCTCAGCCTACAAGTCTCCCTCACCTCCCAGTCTCTACCTACAAGTCTCCCTCACCTCCCAGTCTCTACCTTCAAGTCTTCAGCACCTCTCAGTCTTAGCCTACAAGTCTCCCTCACCTCATAGTCTCTACCTACAAGTCTCCCTCACCTCCCAGTCTCAGCCTACAAGTCTCCCTCACCTCCCAGTCTCTACCTACAAGTCTTCAGCACCTCTCAGTCTCAGCCTACAAGTCTCCCTCACCTCATAGTCTCTACCTACAAGTCTCTGTCACCTCTCAGTCTACAAGTCTTGGTCTCCCTCACCTCCCAGTCTCTACCTACAAGTCTCCCTCACCTCCCAGTCTCTACCTACAAGTCTTCAACACCTCCCAGTCTCTACCTATAAGTCTCCACAGCACCTCCCAGTCTAAGCCTACATGTCTCCAGCACCTCCAAGTCCCTACACGTCTTCAGCACCTCCCAGTCTCTACCTATAAGTCTCCAGCACCTCCCAGCCTAGGCCTACATGTCTCCAGCACCTCCCAGTCTCTACCTATAAGTCTCCAGCACCTCCCAGTCTAAGCCTACACGTCTCCAGCACCTCCCAGTCTCTGCCTATAAGTATCCAGCACCTCCCAGTCTAAGCCTACACGTCTCCAGCACCTCCCAGTCTCTGCCTATAAGACTCCTGCACCTCCCAGTCTAGGCCTACAAGTCCCCAGCACCTTCCAGTCTCCACCTATAAGTCTCCAGCACCTCCCAGTCTCTGCCTACAAAGAAAGAAGGAAACAACTTTACATTTTACAGTTACAGTACAGTTGTTTTATTCTTAAATATTCCATTAAAATACCATATGATTTTGAGTAATTTATAATTTAGTTTTCAAGTTTTTTTAAAAAGTTAAAAATGGTCTGTATTTGTACAAATGTCATAGTTTAAAAGTGTGGTTTGATCTATATATTAAAGATACGTTTATTAAGCACGGGAAACAGTTATGTTTGTTAACATTCAGCATATGGAAAACCTAGAACAGTTATGATATGCAGTACAGAAAAATACATAAATGGCTTTTAAGAGAAGTAATGAATTACAAAATTCCAAAAACCTTACTTAAATTATATTTTCGAATTAAAATATTATAAACATTGCTTTATAATGGATTTGGTAGGTTGATGGTAAATACTGTGTCTGTTTTGCATCAGTTTCAAACTGTATTACTCAAACTTAAAGGGACAGTCTAGGCCAAAATAAACTTTCATGATTCAGATAGAGCATGTAATTTTAAACAATTTTCCAATTTACTTTTATCACCAATTTTGCTTTGTTCTCTTGGTATTCTTAGTTGAAAGCTTAACCTAGGAGGTTCATATGCTAATTTCTTAGACCTTGAAGCCCACCTCTTTCAGATTGCATTTTAACAGTTTTTCACCACTAGAGGGTGTTAGTTCACATATTTCATATAGATAACACTGTGCTCGTGCACGTGAAGTAATCTGGGAGCAGGCACTGATTGTCAAAAGAACTGAAAAAAGGTGCAGTTTGCAGAGGCTTAGATACAAGATAATCACAGAGGTTAAAAGTATATTATTATAACTGTGTTGGTTATGCAAAACTGGGGAATGAGTAATAAAGGGATTATCTATCTTTTAAAACAATAAAAATTCTGGTGTAGACTGTCCCTTTAAAGCCTTTATTTTACATTACAAAATAGGTAGTGTCAACTAACCTACAGTTGTAAGGTCATTTCAGGGCATCTAACATGGAATAAAATAATGTGTTGATTTCTATAGAAGGAAATAGTTTACATAAAGTCCTTAAAGAGACAGTAAAGTTAAAAATATATTTTCATGATTCAGACAGAACATACATTTTTAAACAAAATTGCACTGTACTTCTTTTTCCTAATTTGCTTTGGTCTTTGGTATCCTTTGTTGAAAAGTATTTGTGCATGTTCTCAGGAGTAGTAATTAATTACTGGGAGCTAGCTACTGATTGGTGACAGCACATACTGTATATACTTCTTGTCATTGGTTCACTAGATGTGATTTTTTTTTTCAGACAAATTTCAGTTAAGTCTATTTCCACTCTTCCTGCATCATGTGACGGCCACCAGCCAATCACAAATGCATGTACGTATATTCTGTGAATTCTTGCACATGATCAGTAGGAGCTGGTGACTCAAAAAATGTAAATATAAAAAGACTGTGCACTTTTTTTTTTGATGGAAGTAAATTTGAAAGTTATTTAAAATTGCATGCTCTATCTGAATCCCTTTAATATTACAGCAGCATGGGATTTTCTAGAGTAAAGAACCCCATTAACATGAATTCCTCTATGCTTTTCAAGAGTAGTGTGACTGGATTGCTCTGCAATATCAAAACTAGGGTTGCACCGATACCCTTTTTGTATGACTGAGTACAAGTACCAATACTTGTTTTCAAATACTCGCCGATACCAATTACCGATACTTTTTTTTAATGTCATGTGACAGTTTACCAAGCACAATACAGACTAATTATTTAAGATTTCTTCTTTATAATTATAAAGGACTGTAATTCAAAAGACATTATGAAATAATAAAAAAGTTCACTGAACATGTTTATAAATAAAAAATATTACAATAAAATATTAAATTTAAAGGGGTGATGCAATTGGGTTGTAGGGCTGTAGGTTTGACTCTAAGTTGAACAGTATCGGTGCATCCCTAATCAAAACCCTGAAAATTTTGCAAATGTCCGTAAATTGTGTTTAAAAATGTCCCTATGTATTCTTGATGCTTTCTGAACACTCCCACATAGAGAATAAACAACAGCTATTTTTTAATATTGTACCATTTCCTACTCAATGTTCTGCATGTGATATACATCTCTAATTATTAGGCCTTCTCTATTTTACTTCACTCAAAATATAATTAGATTAGAAACAGGTTTGCCAATTCTTACAAAGCCTTTAGAACACAAATGAACAAATACATCTGTATGTGTGAAACACAGGCAAATCATTTTTCACAGTCTAAGAAACAGCTTTTTGTTGACTTGCCCAGGAAACATGTGCAATGTTTATTTATAGATCCCTTGTTTAATCGTCTGCACCAATCTTAAATGTAACTTAAATCTATACAGTTGTTTCTCAAGATTAAAGGTTGTTGCCATCTGGAATGAATATTTCACCATTGAGAACAGATGAACAAAGATGCTTTAATCTGTGGTTTTCTGCAATGCTGAGACAATATGTTTGTGCAATTAACTATTTGAAAGCTGGAGTTGCAAATCAGTTACACATTCCAGAAAATCCCCAGCAGTACGCTAATATGTGATCAGCTGGTATGATTTTATATTTTAAAATATAAATTGTTTTCTATCTAAAGGTTTTGTTGTGTGGGCATCTTTTAATAAATGCACTTTTTTGTTTTGTTTGAATGGACATTAAATGCAAACAGATCTATCATGCAGTTAAAAGGGAACGTCTGGGTTATTAGAAACTATGAATTAAGGGACAATCTAGTCAAAATTAAACTTTCATGATTCAGATAGGGCATGCAATTTTAAACAACTTTCCATTTTACTTTTATCATCAAATTTGCTTTGCTCTCTTGGTATTATTTGTTGAAAGCTAAACCTAGTTAGGCTCATTTGCTAATTTCTATGCCATTGAAGGCCCCCCTCTTATCTCACTGCATTTTGACACTTTTTCAGAGTTTAAGTTCATCTTTGCCAAATAGATAAACATTGTGCTCAGTCCCGTGGAGCTATTTATGAGTCAGCACTGATTGGCTAAAATGCAAGTTTGTCAAAAGAACTGAATTAAGGGGGCATTCTGTTGGTTATGCAAAACTGGGAAATGGGTAATAAAGGGATTAAGAATCTTTTTACACAATACCAATTCTGCAGTATACTGTCCATTTAAGAGCACATGATGCTATCTATGTTGTTAAAGAGACAAATGTCAAAATTAAATTGTCCTGATTCAGATAGATCAGTTTTAAGAGACTTTCAATATCAGGTTTTGCACAGTCTTTTTATACACACACTTTCTGAGGCACAGGCTCATACTGAGCATGTGTACACGTATGCAATGTATACTAGTCTATGATTAGCTGATGGCAGTCACATGATACAGGGGGCCAGCAAATGGGGGAAAACAGATTTACAGAAAAAAGTATTATTGCATTGTCTTTTTATTATGCACTTGTTAATTATACAAAGTTTACTTTATTTAATGTTCCTTTCAGAAATTAAATAGAAGTGGAGGTCAGAGTTGTTTAAAGATACATTCTAATGTATGTTAGATGCTCTAATTTATTAGGGTGTCATTTTTACGCTACTGACCCTCAAATTCAATAACTTAGTTTCCATTGCTGTTTTAAACCATGTAAACTGGCAGTACAATAATGTATCTCCATTAAAGTCTATGTAGAATATTTTATATACCACCAGTTTACAGATTTTACAACAAAAATAGAAACTAAGCCTATGGGCTAATTTTATTAAAGGGACAGTAAAGTCAAAACTAAACTTTCATGATTCAAATTATATAGGGCATGCAATTTTAAACAACTTTCCAATTTACTTTTATCATCAAATTTGTTCTGTTCCCTTGGTGGTATTTTTGAAAAGCTAAACCTAGCTAGGCTCAAACTGATTTCTAAACAGTTGAAAACCGCCTCCTAGCTCAGAGCATTTTGAAAGTTTTTCACAGTTAGACTGTGCTAGTTCACATGTGTCATATAGAAAACATTGTGCTCACTCCCGTTAAGTTATTTAGGAGTCTTCACTGATTGACTACACTTCATGTCTGTCAAAGGCACTTAGATAAGGAGGCTGTCTGCAAAGGCTTAGATACAAGTTAGTCACAGAGGGAAAAAGTATATTAATATAAATTTGTTGGTAATGCAAATATGTGGAATGGGTAATAAAGAGATGATCTATTTTTTTAAATAATAAAAATTTTCGTGTAGACTGTCCCTTTAAGCTACGGATGCACCTTCGGGGACCTAGCGTTTCAGCTTCTTGCAGAGTTAAATCAATCTGATCTGATTAGATGATTGACAAGCCCTGCTCTCCCGGTATTGGTTGTCTGAGAGTAGTGGGCATGGCTGCATAAGAAATTGTCAGGCGATGCTGGGTGGATGAACTTTGTTAGCCCAGCATTTGATAAATGGATCCCATTTGTGTTTAACCCCTACAAAGGGGTTGAACACATAGATACATTCTTGGGAGCTGCAGAGACTTCCTGGTCCTGAGCAGAATACAGCCAGTGGGCTAATTAGGAGTGACAGTCACACAACCATGCCACCCAACAACATTGTTTGGCATGAAGGCTGCAAAACTTGTCACTTTAGACCCAAATTTTACCAATGTGTTTAACTCATGTGCAAATGTCTAGTGCATAGAGTTCAAGGTAAGTAGTGCAAATATTAAATACTTGAATTTTTACACATGGACATTACTGCTTAAGACAATTTATTCTACTCAAGAAACAGGACAATATCCTGCAGAGCTCCATGCTGAAGCCAAGAAGATGATGGCTTATTCAGGAAGCCCGGTGGACAGCACACATTTGTTTAGTGGGTGGAACCAGGGTGGGTGGGGTCAAATTTAAGTTTATATTATATTTATATATTTAGTATATGGAGCACAGTAAAAGATTTATAGGTTACATAAATGAGTACAATTTAAAATTGTATGTAGGAACAGAGTTATAGCAGAAGAAAATCAATTAATAAGGGTCTGTAATGATTCAGATGAGAAATAAAAATGTGAATTTGTGCCCCCCTTGTTTTTCATCCTTCCTCCAACTAATTAGTCAAACAGATGCATTATTTTAGACTTGTAGGGCGCGATCCGATAAAGATCGTAGTTTGCGGCACAAGCGAGGGAACCCCCGCCACCCGTAGTTTCAGCTCCCAACTCGAGCTATCCTATATACAGCACCGTCAGATGCTAAAGTGCCGTAACTCGGATAAACCAGCGATGTCCAGAAATCTGCGTAAGAACAAATTTCTGGAGTCGCCAGTGACTTACGGCAATTTAGAAACTGCCGGCGCCTACAAAACCTTACTAAATTATTAAATCTCCCATACTGTCTAACAAGCCTCCCAAACATAGCCCGACACGTCTAACCCTCTATCCGCTATCCCCCCTCACTATCCTAACAATAAAAAATGTATTAACCCCTAAACCGCCGCTCCTGGACTCCGCCTCCACCTAATAAAGTTATTAACCCCTAAACCGCCGCTCCTGGACCCCACCGCCACCTACATTATCTATATTACCCCCTAATGTGAGCTCCTACCCTGCAGCCACCTACATTAACTACCCCCTAATGTGAGCCCCTTACACCGCCGCCAGCTATATTAAAATTATTAACCCCTAATCTAATCCCCCTACCCCGCCGCCAGCTATATTAAAATTATTAACCCCTAATCTAATCCCCCTACCCCGCCGCCAGCTATATTAAAATTATTAACCCCTAATTTAATCCCCCTACCCCGCCGCCAGCTATATTAAATTAATTAACCCCTAATCTAATCCCCCTACCCCGCCGCCAGCTATATTAAAATTATTAACCCCTAATTTAATCCCCCTACCCCGCCGCCAGCTATATTAAATTAATTAACCCCTAATTTAATCCCCCTACACCGCCGCCAGCTATATTAATTACATTAACCCCTAATTTAATCCCCCTATACCGCCGCCAGCTATATTAATTACATTAACCCCTAATTTAATCCCCCTATACCGCCGCCAGCTATATTAAATACATTAACCCCTAATCTTATCCCCCTACACCGCCGCCAGCTATATTAACTATATTAACCCTAATTATATTAGGGTTAATATAGTTAATATAGTTATTATATTATATATATTAACTATATTAACCCTAATTATATTAGGGTTAATATAGTTAATATTGTTATTGTATTATATATATATATATAAAGTATAATAACCCTATCTAACTCTAACATCCCTAACTAAATTCTTATTAAAATGAATCTAATTAATATTATTAATTAAAATATTCCTATTTAAATCTAAATACTTACCTATAAAATAAACCCTAAGATAGCTACAATGTAATTAATAATTACATTGTAGCTATTTTAGGGTTTATATTTATTTTACAGGTAACCTGGTATTTATTTTAACTAGGTACAATAGCTATTAAATAGTTAATAACTATTTATTAGCTACCTAGTTAAAATAATTATCAATTTACCTGTAAAATAAATCCTAACCTAAGTTACAAATACACCTACACTATCAATAAATTAAATAAACTACAAATATCTAAACTAAAATGCAATAAAATAAACTAAACTAAATTACAAAAAAACAAACACTAAATTACAAAAAATAAAAAAAGATTACAAGAATTTTAAGCTAATTACACCTATTCTAAGCCCCCTAATAAAATAATAAAGCCCCCCAAAATAAAAAAAATTCCCTACCCTATTCTACATTAAAAAAGTTAACAGCTCTATTACCTTACCAGCCCTTAAAAGGGTCTTTTGCGGGACATGCCCCAAAGAAATCAGCTCTTTTGCCTGTAAAAAAACACACAATACCACCCCCCAACATTACAACCCACCACCCACATACCCCTACTCTAACCCAAACCCCCCTTAACTAAACCTAACACTACCCCCCTGAAGATCTCCCTACCTTATCTTCACCCAGCCGGGCAGAACTCTTCATCCGATCCGGGCGATGTCTTCAATCAAGCGGCAGAGAAGAAGTCTTCCATCCGGCGATGTCTTCAATCAAGCGGCAGAGAAGAGGTCCTCCATCGGGGCGAAGTTTTCTTCCAAGCGGCATCTTCAATCTTCTTTCTTCGCTCCTCCGACACGGAACATCCATCTGGCACGACGACTTCCCGATGAATGAGGTTCCTTTAAATGACGTCATCCAAGATGGCGTCCGTTGAATTCCGATTGGCTGATAGGATTCTATCAGCCAATCGGAATAAAGGTAGAAAAATTTGATTGGCTGATTGAATCAGCCAATCAGATTCAAGTTCAATCCGATTGGCTGATTGGTTCATATTTGTAGTTTATTTAATTTATTGATAGTGTAGGTGTATTTGTAACTTAGGTTAGGATTTATTTTACAGGTAAATTGGTAATTATTTTAACTAGGTAGCTATTAAATAGTTATTAACTATTTAATAGCTATTGTACCTAGTTAAAATAAATACCAAGTTACCTGTAAAATAAATATAAACCCTAAAATAGCTACAATGTAATTATTAATTACATTGTAGCTATCTTAGGGTTTATTTTATAGGTAAGTATTTAGATTTAAATAGGAATATTTTAATTAATAATATTATTAGATTTATTTTAATAAGAATTTAGTTAGGGATGTTAGAGTTAGATAGGGTTAATATACTTTATATATATATATATATATATATATATATATATATATATATATATATATATATATATATATATATATATATATAATATAATAACTATATTAACTATATTAACCCTAATATAATTAGGGTTAATATAGTTAATATAGCTGGCGGCCGTGTAGGGGGATTAGATTAGGGGTTAATGTATTTAATATAGCTGGCGGCGGTATAGGGGGATTAAATTAGGGGTTAATGTAATTAATATAGCTGGCGGCGGTATAGGGGGATTAAATTAGGGGTTCATGTAATTAATATAGCTGGCGGCGGTATAGGGGGATTAAATTAGGGGTTAATGTAATTAATATAGCTGGCGGCGGTGTAGGGGGATTAAATTAGGGGTTAATAATTTTAATATAGCTGGCGGCGGGGTAGGAGCTCACATTAGGGGGTAGGTAATGTAGATGGCGGCGATGTAAGGGGCTCACATTAGGGGGTAGGTAATGTAGATGGCGGCGGTGTAAGGCGCTCACATTTGGGGGTATGTAATGTAGCTGGCGACGATGTAGGGGGATCACATTAGGGGGTTATACTTTTAATGTAGGTGGCGGCGGGGTCCGGGAGCGGCGGTTTAGGGGTTAAATACTTTATTAGGGATTGCGGCGGGGGATCGCAGGTGACAGGTAGATAGACATTGCGCATGCGTTAGGTGTTAGGTTTTATTTAGCAGATCGCGGTTGACAGGTAGATAGACATTGCGCATGCGTTAGGTGTTAGGTTTTATTTGGCAGGTAGTTTAGGGAGTTACGGGGCTCCAATAGACAGCGTAAGGCTTACTACGGCTGCATTTTGTGGCAAGGTGAAAATGGAGTAAGATTTCTCCATTTTCGCCACGTAAGTCCTTACGCTGTATATTGGATACCAAACTGCGCGGGTTTGGTATACCTGCCTATGGGCCAAAAACTACGACCGAAGGCAGAAATATACGAGCGTAACTTCTAGGTTACGCTGTATATAGGATACCAAACCCGTGCAAATTTTGGCGTCGCCGGCTTCTGCGGGCGACGCTGTATATCGGATCGGGCCCCAGGTCCTCACCTTAGTTTTTGAGTGGATTGGAAAATTACATTAAAAAATTCATGCAAGATCCCAAATTTTTTATGATTCGTCTACCCTTTACTCTAGGTAAAATCAGATAATATTTTCATAACCATATCAAGATAAACCGACCTGAGAGATAAAAAAAATTGCAGCTACATATTATTGTATTATGCTGTGCATGGTTCAAATACAATTTTATTTTGTATATAGCCTTTAGTGGATAATGGATCTTTATTTGTTAGGGGATACATTAATCCTTTTAAAACACAATTTAACAATTCAAAAGATAAATGATTTTGTGATTAATTTCAATAAAGTCCTTAGCACTCTTGCTCTCATATGTGCTGACAACTGCAGATATTTTTATCTTCAGATAATCCTCTTTAACATATTAGAGATATTCTTACTTCAGTGAAGGACCAGACTAAGGATAAATGTAATGTTTGCACTTGACCTTAAAGGGACATTATACACTAATTTTTTCTTTGCATAAATGTTTTGTAGATGATCTATTTATAAAGCCCATACAGTTGTTTTTTTTTAAATGTATAATTTTGCTTATTTTTAAGTAACATTGCTGTGATTTTCAGACTCCTAACCAAGCCCCAAAGTTTTATTTGAATACCGCCAGCTACCTTCTCCAGCTTGCTCCTGCTTGTATAAAGGGTCTTTTCATATGCAAAAGAAGGGGGAGGGGGAGTGTCTTATTTCCCACTTGCAGTGGGCTTTCTAACTACCTTTTCAACAGAGCTAAACTGACAGCTTCTAAGTACGTTTTTAAACCATTTTATACTGGATTTTTATATCAGTATCTGTGCATCGTATTCTTTATAGTAGTGTCTATTACATGCAGTTATATGAAAATGAGTGTATACTGTCCCTTTAATAATCCGTAATAATATACATTTCCCTCATCTTACAATGAGCAGTCTATTCCAGGAAATACTTTGTACACAAACAATATCCCCTATTAGTTTCAAAATCAAAATAGGTACAAAGGATAGCAAGTGAACAGAGCAAATTTGATAATAGAAGTAAATTGGAAAGTTGTTGAAAATGGCAAACTCTGTCTGAATCATGAAATAAATACTTGGGGTTTTATGTCCCTTTAACTTAACCTTTGTTTTTATAAACATGTTAAAGAGAAATGAAAGCCCAGTTTACAATTGCATGATTTACAATTGCATGATTTAGCTAGAGCATGTAAATTTAACTTAAATTAATTTATATTATCTTATTTATTATTCTCTTGGTACCTTTTTTAAAAAAAAACATATGTATATGCATATCCTCAGCAGCAGCAGTAGCTGCTGATTGGGGGGTACACACATAATCATTTTGAGATTGGTTCACCAGGGGCGAGATTACATATGCGGCGCAGGCTTCAGCACAATCAGCCAATAGGATGAGAGCTACTGAAATCCTATTGGCTGTTCAAATCAGTCAATAGGATTTCAGTAGCTCTCATCCTATTGGCGGATTTGAAAATTTCAGCCAATAGGAATGCAAGGTACCCCAAATATAAAACGGGTACCTTGCATTCAATCTTTAGTGTGTGGCGGTGTCCGCATGAAGAGTATCATCCATGCTGGATGTCTCCGCAGCTGGCGTTCTTGCTCCCTGGCCACCTCGGCTCCGTGCTGCCTTTGCCCTGGATGAAGATAGAAGAGGTCCCCGCGCTGGATGAAGATGTCGCTGCCTGGAAGAAGACCTTCACCGCCTGGAAGAATCCCTTCTCCGCTGGACTTTAGGAACGATGAGCACCTATTTGGTGGTTAGACTTCTTTTATTTTTTGGGGTGGGTTTTATTTTTAGATTAGGGATTTATTTATTTTAATGGGCTGCAAAAGAGCTGATTGTCCTTTTAATGGTAATGCCCATACAAATGCCCCTTTAGGGGTAATGGGTAGCTAAGGTTTTTTTAGTGTTAGTTTTTTTTATTTTGGTGGGTTTGGTGGGTGGGGTTTTTTGGTTTACTGTTAAGGGGGGATTTAGAATTTTTTTAGGTAAAAGTGCTGTTTAATTTATGGCAATGCCCTACAAAAGGCCCTTTTAGTTTAGTGTTAAAGGGACAGTATACACCAGAATTTGTATTGTTTAAAAAGATAGATAATCCCTTTATTACCCATTCCCCAGTTTTGCATAACCAACACTGTTATATTAATACACTTTTTACCTCTGTGATTACCTTGTATCTAAGCCTCTACAGACTGCCCCCTTATCTCAGTGCTTTTGACAGACATGCAGTTTAGTCAATCAGTGCTGACTACTAAATAACTCCACGGGAGTGAGCACAATGTTACCTATATGACACACATGAACTAGTACTGTCTAACTGTAAAAAACTTTCAAATGCTCTGAGGTAAGGGGCAGTTTTCAACAGTTTAGAAATCAGTTTGAGTCTAGCTAGGCTTAGCTTTTCAAAAATACCACCAAGGGAACAATCAAATTTAATGATAAAAGTCAATTGGAAAGTTGTTTAAAATTGCATGCCCTATCTGAATCATGAAAGTTTAATTTTGGCTAGACTGTCCCTTTAAATTAGGGGGTGTTTTTATTTTGGGGGGCTTTTTTATTTTTACAGGGGTATTAGCTTAGGTTTACATTTTTTATTTTTGATAATTTTGTTTATTTTTTTCTGTAATTTTAGACTTTTTTATTTTTTGTAATTTTAGATGTATTTAATTTAATCTTAGGTTGTTTTTTTATGTAATGTTAGGTTATTTTATTTTATGGTATTGGGGTTAATTTAGGGGATGTTAGGTTAGGGGACTTAGTGATTAAATTAGTTATTTGCATTGTGGGGGTGGTGGTTTAGGAGTTAATAGGTCAATTAGGTTTATTGTGATGTGGGGGGATGGCAGATTAGGGGTTAATAGTGTAATTAGGTTTATTGCCTTGTGGGGGATGGCGGATTAGGGGGATGGCGGATCACATCAAGTAGTTTGTGTTGTGAGAGATGGCGGCTTAGGGGTTAATCACTTTATTAGGTATATTCGATTGTGGGGGGTTGGGGGTTTAGGAGTTAATAGGTTAATTAGATATTTTGTGATGTGGGGGTTGACAGATTAGGGGTTAATAGATTTTATTTAGTTATTGCGGTGTGGGGATGACGGTTGACAGGTAGACATTGCGCATCCATTAGGTGTTAGTTAGAACTTCCAGGGAATTACGGTACTTATATATGCAGCACAAGGCTTGCTGCGTCTGCCTATGTGTGACGAGGAGAAAATGGACTAAGCGCCGCGTTAGTCCTTGCACTTAATATATGATACCAACTTGCGACGCAGTTCTATGTTAGTTTATGGGAGTAAAATTAGCTGAAATATATGTGCTGCATTTATATGCGGCGCCGAATATGTGATAGCAATGCCGGCTTTTGTGGGCGACGGCGCATATGTAATCTCGCCCCAGATGTGTTCAGCAAGATGCTGGTATTGCTTTGCTGCTCTAGAGTTAACTTTAACCATGTGTTTAACCCCTGTAAAAAAGGTTAAATACATAGTAATATGCAATCTGCAGAGCAGTATTAACATTTTCTTACCCATTAGAACCTTTGTTTTGTTTTACATTTTTATGTCCATGTAAGAAATGTACCAAAATATGTGTAGTTTATGTGTTCAATCCCTTTGAAGGAGTTAAACACATAGGGTTCGATCACAATCCTTTAGAAAAAATATTTAAATCTTAACAGGGAATTTCTGTAAAAACAGCATTAAATATGTTTTTTCTAAAGGATTCTGATGAACACCACAATTATATAAATACAATAGTGCAATATGAATTGTCTTGGAATCAAATTCTATCAAATAATCATATTCCACTTGTAAACCTAACGTACTGGGGTATCAAACACAGGTCTAGATTAAAGGGACAGTCTACTCCAGAATTGGTATGGTTTAAAAAGATAGGTAATCCCTTTTATTACCCATTCCCCAGTTTTGCATAACCAACACTGTTATATTAATACACTTTTTACCTCTGTGATTACCTTGTATGTAAGCCTCTGCAGACATCCCCCTTATCTCAGTTCTTTTGACAGACTTGCATTTTAGCTCATCAGTGCTGACTCATAAATAACTCCACGGGTGTGAGCACAGTCATCTATATGGCACACATGAACTAGCGCTGTCTAACTGTGAAAAACTGTTAAAATGCACTGAGATAAGAGACGGCCTTCAAGGGCTTAGACATTAGAATATGAGCTACCTAGGTTTAGCTTTTAACAAAGACAAAGAATACCAAGAGAACGAAACAAATTTTATGAAAGAAAAGTAAATCAGAAAGTTGTTTAAAATTGCATGCTCTATCTGAATCATGACTAGTCTGTCCCTTTAAGTAAAACCTGTGTGTGAAACTAATATCCAACTTCAAAACTGTGGAAAGACTTGTAACTGCTCATCAGAGCAGAGAGTTCAGCTTGAAACCGATTAATCCCCAATACAAATAATAAACTCCACTGTCAATGTCATATAAAAATGAAACAGTCCATCCTAAGACACAAAAAAATGAAGAGAGGATTAAATAAAAAATAAATAGCATTTCAGTTTCACAGAATGACAAGCAGTACAAATCAGCATTGTTAGAATGCTGAGTGTCATTTCAGCAACGTTATTACTGCACAAAAACCTAAAAGTTACATTCCTATATCTCCTAGTTTAAAATCTCATGAGGGCTTACAGAGGAACTTGATATATTTAGTTAATCTGTTTCATAGTAATATTATTAACATTTAGTTTAATTACAATGTGATTGTTTATGTGATTCATTTATATTATATTTATAATCAAAAACAGCACACAGTCAGACCAAAGAGTAAAGCAGTGATATATGTAATGTTTGCATTAAAGGGACATAGTAGTGCAAAAATAAAATGTGCTAGAATTAATATCTCGTTCTAATGATGGCCTTGATTGCATACAATGTAATTGAAATCCAGCACTCAGATCCAAGGTGTGTGCAAGCTAGCATAGGATCACTGCAAGGATCCAAACAGTATCCAAAATCTTCAAAGAATGCAGCAGCACCACTTCTCATATAAAAAGTTCCTTTATTAAACACATAGTAGGAGCAGGAAAAATAGAACGACGTTTCGGGTGGTTATCCCTTAGTCATGTTCACATACTGTTTGTTAGACTTAATCACCTTTAAATAGCCATCAGTCAGGTGAGACCACACCTTTCACCTTAATTACTTAGATATACATTTTTCTTAACCTCTATTGCCATCTAGTGGTCTAACCCATATCAAACATACAATTTTATTATATAAAAAAATATTTTTTTTAAAAAAAGAGAACAATCACATTTGTTGAAGAGCAGATATCAAAAATGTCAAAATTTAAAATTATAAAATTAAATACCAGAAATGGAATTGTATAAAGATAAAGATATTATACTTTACAGGAATACACTTAAATCAAGTTCTCTATTCATACCATTGGGGATTAAGCAATCTAATTTATTAATCCAAAATGCCTCACGTTTTTTGAGAAGCAGTTCTCTATTGCCGCCACGTCTAGGGCTCTGTATATGATCTATTATTTGAAATCTTAGTTGTGCAATAGAGTGACCTTTACTCAAAAAATGGTGGGCAACTGGGGCCTTTAAATCTCCTGTCCTAATATTTGATTTATGTTGAATTATTCTATCTCTCACCCTCTGGGTCGTCTCTCCGATATAAATTAACCCACACGGACATTTAATAAGATATATAACAAAATTAGCATTACAATTGTAGTAGCCCTTTATTTTAAATTTCTGTCCCGTAAGGGGGTGGATGAATATATCAGATTTTATCATGTTATTGCAACTGGAGCAATTAAGACAAGGAAAACAGCCATTATTCTCTGAAGTAATGTACCCCAATTTGGATTTCTTACTAGAACCCACGTCAGCCTTAACAATTTTGTCTTTTAAACTAGGAAGTCTAGTATAGGCTGGCATAGGTGGTTGGCGGAATGCTAGTACTTCAGGATTACACTCACTCAAAACATGCCAGTGTTTCCTAATGATCCTTTGTATTTCTGAACTGCAAGAATTGTATTCAGACACAAATACCATCCTATCAGGGTCCTTTCTCTTATTGGTATTTCCAATATTAACCCTTTCGTCAGGTAGTTGTATCACCTTATCAATCGTCTCCTGGATCAAATCAGGGGGATACCCACGTTGCACAAATCTAATGCCCATCTCCTGTAGTCTTTGCAAAGCCAGAGTTTTGTCTTTCACTATTCGCTTTACTCTTAACATTTGGCTGTAAGGCAAAGATCTCACCAAAGCAGGTGAATGGGCACTAGAGAAGTGCAGGAGGCTATTCCTATCAGTGTCCTTTCTAAATATATCTGTTTTTAGAAGGGAACCATCCTTATAGATTTTTGTATCAAGGAAGTTAATAGATTCTTCACTCCAAGACATTGTAAATTTAATGCATCTTGATGCCCTGTTCAATTCACTCACAAATTGTTGTAGGGATCCAACGTCACCCCACCAAATGCCAAATATGTCATCTATGTAACGCCACCAGGTGGCGCCACATAGAATGAAGAGCTCATTTTCATATACAAATTTCTCCTCGAAAATATTCATAAAAATATTGGCATAGGTTGGGGCGACGTTGGACCCCATAGCAGTTCCTTGTTTTTGTAAGAAATAAGAATCCTCAAAAAGGAAATAATTGCAGTGCAGAATAATTTCCATTAACTCTATGATAAATTGCTGTTGCATAGCAGTGAACCTATTACTTTTACCAATAACATATCTGATAGAATCTAAACCACTGCTATGTGGTATGGACGTATAGAGGCTAACAATGTCCAAGCTATACAAGATGCATCTATCCATATTCCCTGGCAAACCTTCAATCTTAGATAAAAAATCATTAGTGTCTTTAATAAAAGACATAGCCTGAGCTACAAATGGTCTCAACAGTCTGTCAAGATATATGGATATATGTGTAAAAATAGAGTCAGAACCCGCCACTATGGGACGTCCAGGGGGGGTCCCTAGATCCTTATGAACCTTTGGGAGAGTGTAAAGTACTGGTATAGTGTATTCCTCTTTAATTAAATAATTTTTGGTTTCATTATCAATAATTCCATTCTGGAATGCTCTCTGAATGCATCTTTTTATGTCTACTGCAATTTTAGATGTGGGGTCTGAGGTTAATAGCATATATACATCAGTGTTAGCTAATTGAGATTTAATTTCACCAATATAATACCCCCTATCTAAAATAACTGTGGCACCGCCCTTATCAGCTTGCTTGCAAATCAATTCTTTATTATTGCAAATTGCTTGTAGGGCTTGACTATCTTTTTTAGACATATTAGGCAAAAATCGTAATTTCTTCTTACAACATTTTTTCTTAAGGTTATCTAAATCAGACTTAACCAATTTCATGAAAACATCAACACTTGAATCATAGCAAGTTGGAACAAATGCACTCTTATTTTTGAGTCCAAGACTCTTAATAGCTAAATCATCAGGGGTAGAAACATTTTTCAATTGACTTTTAAACCCATCATAAGCATTGGAAAAAAAGGATTTTAGCTTAAGGTTTCTATTGAATTTGTAAAGGTCCTGATCTAATTTAAACCAATTGCAATGATCTTGTTTACAAAAAGAAAGTCCCTTCTCCAACACCTTGTATTGGGCATTTGAAAGTTCTACCTTAGAGATGTTCAGCACTAGTGTTTGTTCGCCCAGCGTGTCTTCCTTGGCGGTACCTGTGACACCTTGTTGTGGACTGGTTTTGCGGTGATGCCTCCTACCGCCCCGTCTCCTCCGACATCTGAATCCCCTGAGGTGGATTCCATGGTACTTTCAGAGCTGTTAGCCATCTTCTGTGACCTCCGTTCTCGTCGACGAGCCGCACCGGAAGTGACGTTTCTTGAACTTCCGGTTGGGTCCCGGGTCCACCTGTAAACCGCTCCGGTAAGGTAATCGTTCTCATCACGGTTGAATTTGATCCGCTTCTTATTTTCAAGCTCTTTTTTCAGCTCCATAATCTTCATGTTTATTTCCTTTATAGATTTATCGATGTCGAGATCTCCTGCGGATTGTTTGAGGCTTTCGACTACCTCCTTGATTTCATCTGTCTGGGCATCAATGGCCATCTGTAAATACTCAACCGTGAGTACGATTAAGTCCAGTGAACATTTGTTCAAAATTTGTTCAAATTTAGTGCAATAGTCCTTATTGCTTGATAAGAGTGTTGGTCTTGTACTCATCCTCAATCCTCTAGGGATACGTTTAATTCTGTAGTATTCTGCCAAAGTAGATGCATGTAATTGATAAGACATATTTCTTTTAGCAAGTCTCTCATAATTATTCATATTGACTTCTGTCTGTGATGTCCTCAGAAAGTCACGAGAGCCCCTTACCAGGGTAGTGATTCTGGCAGCTTCAACATCTGTGTATGCAAAAACCTTTGCTCCTTGGGAATCTAATGTGTCCTCCATGGCAGGGTAGGTGCAGGGATAATAGCAGTAGTAATCCAGACAATGTAATTGAAATCCAGCACTCAGACCCAAGGTGTGTGCAAGCTAGCATAGGATCACTGCAAGGATCCAAACAGTATCCAAAATCTTCAAAGAATGCAGCAGCACCACTTCTCATATAAAAAGTTCCTTTATTAAACACATAGTAGGAGCAGGAAAAATAGAACGACGTTTCGGGCAACGTTATTACTGCACAAAAACCTAAAAGTTACATTCCTATATCTCCTAGTTTAAAATCTCATGAGGGCTTACAGAGGAACTTGATATATTTAGTTAATCTGTTTCATAGTAATATTATTAACATTTAGTTTAATTACAATGTGATTGTTTATGTGATTCATTTATATTATATTTATAATCAAAAACAGCACACAGTCAGACCAAAGAGTAAAGCAGTGATATATGTAATGTTTGCATTAAAGGGACATAGTAGTGCAAAAATAAAATGTGCTAGAATTAATATCTCGTTCTAATGATGGCCTTGATTGCATACCCATAGTCAGTGCTTCCTGTAATGCTAGATGTACACCAGAGGGTGGCACTAGTAGTCCAATTGCAGGTAATCACACAAAGAGGCCTACTTATCAAGCCGTCAACTGTGCTGCATTCGCCGGCACCAATACGCTCGCCTAACATCGCTGCCGCGGACCTGAATACGTTCTCCATATTTAACAAAAAAGCTGACAAAAAGCCGCGCACTAAGTACGGGGCGATGAGCAGCGGACTGTTGATAACTAACAGTCATCGATCTTGCTGCTCTTCGGCTTTTTCATAGCTTTATTTGTATATTGTCAATAAACATCCACACTGTTTAACCCCTATACCGCTGCTCCCCGACCCCGCAGCCACCTACATAAAGTTATTAACCCCTAAACCGCCACTCCCGGAGACCACCACCACCTACATTATACTTATTAACCACTAATCTGCCGCCCCCTACACCGCCGCCACCTACTTAAAGTTATTAACCCCTATCCTGCCATTCCCGGAGCCCACTGCAACTAAATAAATGTATTAACCTCTAAACCGCCAGCCCCCGACATCGCCATAAACTAAATTAAACTATTAATCCCTAAACCTAACAACCCGCTAACGTTATATTAAATATTAACTCATTCCTATCTTATAATAAATTTAAACTTATCTTTAGATTTAAATTAAACTATATTAAACTAATAATTAACCTATTCTAACTATTATAATAAAATTACATTAAACTATATTAAACTATTAATTAACCTACCCTAACTGTTATAATAAAATTACATTAAACTATATTAAATTAATAATTAACCTACCCTAACTGTTATAATAAAATTACATTAAAATATATTAAATTAATAATTAATATAACCTAACTTTTATACTAAAATTACATAAAATTACAAATTAAAATAACTATATTATATATTTAAACACCTAACCCTACTCAAATAATTTAAATCTACACTAAAAAATTACAAAGTTACAAAAAATAACAAACACTAAGTTACACAAAAAAATAAACACTAAATTACAAAAAATAAAAAAGAAATTATGAAAGCTTTAAACTAATTACACCTAATCTAAGGGCCCTATGAAAATAAAAAAGCCCCCCCAAAATAAAAAAAACCCTAGCCTACAATAAACTACAAATAGCCCTTAAAAGGGCCTTTTACGGTGCATTGCCCCAAAGAAATCAGCTCTTTTACATGTAAAAAAAAAATACAAACAACCCCCCCAACAGTAAAACCCACCACCCACACAACCAACCCCCCAAATAAAAACCTAATCTAAAAAAACCTAAGCTCCTCATTGCCCTGAAAAGGGCATTTGGATGGGCATTGCCCATAAAAGGGCATTTAGCTATTTTGCAGGGCCAAATCCTAATCTAAAACTAAAACCCACCCAATAAACCCTTAAAAAAACCTAACACTAACCCCAGAAGATTTACTTACAGTTTTGAAGATCTGACATCCATCCTCCAAGAAGCCGGGAGAAGTCCTCAATGAAGCAGCCGAAGTCTTCATCCAAGCCCGCAGAAGTCTTCATTCAGACGGCATCTTCTATCTTCATCCATCCGGCGTGGAGCGGCTCCATCTTCAAGACATCCGACGCGGAGCATCCTCTTCCTTCCAACGACTACCGACAAATGAAGGTTCCTTTAAATGACGTCATCCAAGATGGCGTCCCTTAGATTCTGATTGGCTGATAGAATTCTATCAGCCAATCAGAATTAAGGTTGAAAAAATCCTATTGGCTGTTGTAATCAATTGAGCTTGCATTCTATTGGCTGATTGGAATAGCCAATAGAATGTGAGCTCAATCCTATTGGCTGATTGGATCAGCCAATAGGATGAAAGCTCAATCCAATTGACTGATTGCAACAGCCAATAGGATTTTTTCAACCTTAATTCCGATTAGCTGATAGAATTCTATCAGCCAATCGGAATCTAACTTGAAGATGGAGCCGCTCTGCACCGGATGGATGAAGATAGAAGATGCCGTCTGGATGAAGACTTCTGCCGCTTCGTTGAGGACTTCTCCCGGCTTCTTGCAGGATGGATGTCGGATCTTCAAAACTGTAAGTAAATCTTCTGGGGTTAGTGTTAGGTTTTTTAAGGGTTTATTGGGTGGGTTTTAGTTTTAGATTAGGACTTGGGCCTGCAGAAGAGCTAAATGCCCTTTTAAGGGCAATGCCCATCCAAATGCCCTTTTCAGGGCAATGGGGAGCTCAGGTTTTTTTTAGACAGCTTTTTATTTGGGGGGTTTATTTTCATAGGGCCCTTAGATTAGGTGTAATTAGTTTAAATCTTTGATAATTTCTTTTTGTTTTTGTAACTTAGTGTTTATTATTTTGTGTAACTTAGTGTTTTAATTTTATGTAATTTTAGTATAAAAGTTAGGTTAGATTAATTATTATTTTAATATAGTTTAATGTAATTTTATTATAACAGTTAGGGTAGGTTAATTAATAGTTTATTATAGTTTAATGTAATTTTATTATAATAGGGTAGATTAATTATTCATTTAATATAGTTTAATGTAATTTTTTTTATAATAGTTAGGGTAGGTTAATTATTAATTTATTATAGTTTAATGTAATTTTATTATAATAGTTAGGGTAGGTTAATTATTAATTTATTATAGTTTAATGTAATTTTAGTATAATAGTTAGAATAGGTTAATTATTAGTTTAACATAGTTTAATTTAAATCTAAAGATAAGTTTAAATTTATTATAAGATAGGAATGAGTTAATATTTAATATAAAGTTAGCGGGTTGTTAGGTTTAGGGATTAATAGGTTAATTTAGTTTATGGCGATGTGGGGGGCTGGCGGTTTAGGGGTTAATACATTTATTTTGTTGCGGTGAACTCCGGGATCGGCAGGATAGGGGTTAATAACATAATGTAAGTGGCGGCGGTGTAGGGGACAGCAGATTAGGGGTTAATAAGTATAATGTAGGTGGCGGCGGTGTAGGGGGCGGCATATTAGGGGTTAATAAGTATAATATAGGTGGCAGCGGTGTAGGGGGCGGCAGATTAGGGGTGTTTAGACTCAGGGTACATGTTAGGGTGTTAGGTGTAAACATAACTTTTATCTCCCATAGGAATCAATGGGATATCGGGCAGCAGCGAACATGAGCTTTCGCTGCTTACAGACTCCTATTGATTCCTATGGCATCCGCAGCCTCCAGGGCAGCGGATTGAAAACCAGGTATGCTGGGCCGGAATAGTGGCGAGCGTACCTGGTAGAAATTTGATAAGTAGCAAAAGTAGTCAGATAGGCCGAATTTGCATTTGGAACATCTGTAGTGACGTAAGCATCGATCTGTGTCGGACTGAGACCGGCGGATCATATGTTACGTCAAAAAAAATCTACTTTTGACGGTCTGTAGGGTTTGATAAATATGGAGAATCAAGCTCGCCACAATTACGCTGCGGAATTCCAGCGAATTTGCGGTTGACGGCTTGATAAATAGGCCCCATAGAGTGCTACATATGGAGGCGCAGACCATGTAGTGGTAGGGAGCAAAATGTAGTGGAGTCCTATACGTTATATAGAACACAGTAACGCATTGCAGTGATGTTATCATATAGCCGTTACTACAGTGGTACCTCCTAGCACTAAACCTTTTTTCTCCAACATTGGTGTGTCCGGTCCACGGCGTCATCCTTACTTGTGGGATATTCTCTTCCCCAACAGGAAATGGCAAAGAGTCCCAGCAAAGCTGGTCACATGATCCCTCCTAGGCTCCGCCCACCCCAGTCATTCTCTTTGCCGTTGCACAGGCAACATCTCCACGGAGATGGTTAAGAGTTTTTTGGTGTTTAAATGTAGTTTTTATTCTTCTATCAAGTGTTTGTTATTTTAAAATAGTGCTGGTACGTACTATTTACTCTGAAACAGAAAAAGGATGAAGATTTCTGTTTGTAAGAGGAAGATGATTTTAGCAGAAGTTACTAAAATCGATTGCTGTTTCCACACAGGACTGTTGAGATGAAGTAACTTCAGTTGGGGGAAACAGTTAGCAGACTTTTCTGCTTAAGGTATGACTAGCCATATTTCTAACAAGACCATGTAATGCTGGAAGGCTGTCATTTCCCCTCATGGGGACCGGTAAGCCATTTTCTTAGTTAAACATAAAAGAATAAAGGGCTTCAAAAGGGCTTAAAAAACTGGTAGACATTTTTCAGGGCTAAAACGATTGCTTTACTAGGCATATTATGCAGATTCTAACTATTAATGGTTATTATAATCTTGGGGATTGTTTAGAAAAACGGCAGGCACTGTGTTGGACACCTTTTTCAGATGGGGGCCTTTTCTAGTTATAGACAGAGCCTCGTTTTCGCGCCACTAATGCGCAGTTGTTTTTGGAGAGCAAGGCATGCAGATGCATGTGTGAGGAGCTAAGAATCACTGAAAAAGCTTATAGAAGGCATCATTTGGTATCGTATTCCCCTCTGGGCTTGGTTGGGTCTCAGCAAAGCATATAGCTGGGACTGTATAGGGGTTAAATGTAAAAACGGCTCCGGTTATTTTAAGGGTTAAAGCTCTGAAATTTGGTGTGCAATACTTTTAATGCTTTAAGACACTGTGGTGAAATTTTGGTGAATTTTGAACAATTCCTTCATACTTTTTCACATATTCAGTAATAAAGTGTTTTCAGTTTGAAATTTAAAGTGACAGTAAAGGTTTTATTTTAAAACGTTTTTTGTGCTTTGTTGACAAGTTTAAGCCTGTTTAACATGTCTGTACCATCAAATAAGCTATGTTCTATATGTATGAAAGCCAATGTGTCTCCCCATTTAAATTTATGTGATAATTGTGCCATAGCGTCCAAACAAAGTAAGGACAGTAATGCCACAGATAATGATTTTGCCCAAGATGATTCCTCAAATGAGGGGAGAAAACATGATACTACATCATCCCCTTCTGTGTCTACACCAGTTTTGCCCACACAGGAGGCCCCTAGTACATCTAGTGCGCCAATACTTATTACCATGCAACAATTAACGGCTGTAATGGATAACTCTATAGCAAATATTTTATCCAAAATGCCTACTTATCAGAGAAAGTTTTAAACACTGAAGAGCAAGAGGACGCTGATGATAATTGTTCTGTCATACCCTCACACCAATTTGAAGGGGCCATGAGGGAGGTTTTGTCTGAGGGAGAAATTTCAGATTCAGGAAAGATTTCTCATCAAGCTGAACCTGATGTTGTGACATTTAAATTTAAATTAGAACATCTCCGCGCATTGCTTAAGGAGGTATTATCTACTCTGGATGATTGTGACAATTTGGTCATTCCAGAGAAGTTATGTAAGATGGACAAGTTCCTAGAGGTTCCGGTGCCCCCCGACGCTTTTCCTATACCCAAGCGGGTGGCGGACATAGTAAATAAAGAGTGGGAAAGGCCCGGCATACCTTTTGTCCCCCCCCTATATTTAAGAAATTATTTCCTATAGTCGACCCCAGAAAGGACTTATGGCAGACAGTCCCCAAGGTCGAGGGGGCGGTTTCTACTCTAAACAAACACACTACTATTCCTATCGAAGATAGTTGTGCTTTCAAAGATCCTATGGATAAAAAAATTAGAGGGTTTGCTTAAAAAGATTTTTGTTCAGCAAGGTTACCTTCTACAACCAATTTCATGCATTGTTCCTGTCACTACGGCAGCGTGTTTCTGGTTCGAGGAACTAGAAAAGTCGCTCAATAAAGAATCTTCGTATGAGGAGGTTATGGACAGAGTTCAAGCACTTAAATTGGCTAACTCTTTTATTTTAGATGCCGCTTTGCAATTAGCTAGATTAGCGGCGAAAAATTCAGGGTTTGCTATCGTGGCGCGCAGAGCGCTTTGGCTAAAGTCTTGGTCAGCGGATGTGTCTTCCAAGACAAAATTGCTTAACATTCCTTTCAAGGGTAAAACATTATTTGGACCTGATTTGAAAGAGATTATTTCAGACATCACTGGGGGAAAGGGCCACGCCCTCCCACAGGATAGGTCTTTTAAGGCTAAAAATAAGCCTAATTTTCGTTCCTTTCGCAGAAACGGACCAGCCTCTAATTCTACATCCTCTAAGCAAGAGGGTAATACTTCACAACCCAAACCAGCCTGGAGACCAATGCAAGGCTGGAACAAGGGTAAGCAGGCCAAGAAGCCTACCACTGCTACCAAAACAGCATGAAGGGATGGCCCCCGATCCGGGACCGGATCTGGTGGGGGGCAGACTTTCTCTCTTTGCTCAGGCTTGGGCAAGAGATGTTCAGGATCCTTGGGCGCTAGAAATAGTTTCTCAAGGTTATCTCCTGGAATTCAAGGAACTACCCCCAAGGGGAAGGTTCCACAGGTCTCAATTATCTTCAAACCAAATAAAAAGACAGGCATTCTTACATTGTGTAGAAGACCTGTTAAAGATGGGAGTGATTCATCCAGTTCCAATAAGAGAACAAGGGATGGGTTTTTATTCCAACCTGTTCATAGTTCCCAAAAAAGAGGGAACATTCAGACCAATTTTGGATCTCAAGATCCTAAACAAATTTCTCAAGGTTCCATCGTTCAAAATGGAAACTATTCGAACGATCCTACCTACTATCCAGGAAAATCAATTTATGACTACCGTGGATTTAAAGGATGCGTACCTACATATTCCTATCCACAAGGAACATCATCAGTTCCTAAGGTTCGCTTTTCTGGACAAGCATTACCAGTTTGTGGCACTTCCATTTGGATTAGCCACTGCTCCAAGGATTTTCACAAAGGTACTAGGGTCCCTTCTAGCGGTTCTAAGACCAAGGGGCATTGCAGTAGTACCTTACTTGGACGACATCCTGATTCAAGCGTCGTCTCTGTCAAAAGCAAAGGCTCATACGGACATCGTCCTAGCCTTTCTCAGATCTCACGGATGGAAGGTGAACAAAGAAAAAAAGTTCTCTGTCCCCGTCAACAAGAGTTCCCTTCTTGGGAACAATAATAGATTCCTTAGAAATGAGGATTTTTCTGACAGAGGTCAGAAAATCAAAAATTCTAAGCTCTTGTCAAGTACTTCATTCTGTTCTTCGTCCTTCCATAGCGCAGTGCATGGAAGTAATAGGATTGATGGTTGCAGCAATGGACGTAGTTCCTTTTGCACGAATTCATCTAAGACCATTACAACTGTGCATGCTCAGACAGTGGAATGGGGATTATACAGACTTGTCTCCGACGATTCAAGTAGATCAAAAGACCAGAGATTCACTCCATTGGTGGCTGACCCTGGACAATCTGTCACAGGGAATGAGCTTCCGCAGACCAGAGTGGGTCATTGTCACGACCGACGCCAGCCTGGTGGGCTGGGGCGCGGTCTGGGAACCCCTGAAAGCTCAGGGTCTATGGTCTCGGGAAGAATCTCTTCTCCCGATAAACATTCTGGAACTGAGAGCGATATTCAATGCTCTCAAAGCTTGGCCTCAACTAGCAAAGGCCAAATTCATAAGGTTTCAATCAGATAACATGACGACTGTTGCATATATCAATCATCAGGGGGGAACAAGGAGTTCCCTGGCGATGGAAGAAGTGACCAAAATAATTCAATGGGCGGAGGATCACTCCTGCCACTTGTCTGCGATCCACATCCCAGGAGTGGAAAATTGGGAAGCGGATTTTCTGAGTCGTCAGACATTCCATCCGGGGGAGTGGGAACTCCATCCGGAAATCTTTGCCCAAATAACTCAATTATGGGGCATTCCAGACATGGATCTGATGGCGTCTCGTCAGAACTTCAAGGTTCCTTGCTACGGGTCCAGATCCAGGGATCCCAAGGCGACTCTAGTAGATGCACTAGTAGCACCTTGGACCTTCAACCTAGCTTATGTATTCCCACCGTTTCCTCTCATTCCCAGGCTGGTAGCCAGGATCAATCAGGAGAGGGCTTCGGTGATCTTGATAGCTCCTGCGTGGCCACGCAGGACTTGGTATGCAGACCTGGTGAACATGTCATCGGCTCCACCATGGAAGCTACCTTTGAGACAGGACCTTCTTGTTCAAGGTCCATTCGAACATCCGAATCTGGTTTCCCTCCAGCTGACGGCTTGGAGATTGAACGCTTGATTTTATCAAAGCGTGGGTTTTCAGATTCTGTAATAGATACTCTGATTCAGGCTAGAAAGCCTGTAACTAGAAAAATTTACCATAAAATATGGAAAAAATATATCTTTTGGTGTGAATCCAAAGGATTGCCATGGAACAAGATAAAGATTCCTAAGATTCTATCCTTTCTACAAGAAGGTTTGGAGAAAGGATTATCTGCAAGTTCTCTTAAGGGACAGATTTCTGCTTTATCTGTCTTACTACACAAACGACTGGCAGCTATGCCAGATGTTCAAGCATTTGTTCAGGCTCTGGTTAGGATCAAGCCTGTTTACAGACCTTTGACTCCTCCCTGGAGTTTAAATCTAGTTCTTTCAGTTCTTCAAGGGGTTCCGTTTGAACCCTTACATTCCGTAGATATTAAGTTACTATCTTGGAAAGTTTTGTTTTTGGTTGCAATCTCTTCTGCTAGAAGAGTTTCAGAGTTATCTGCTCTGCAGTGTTCTCCTCCTTATCTGGTGTTCCATGCAGATAAGGTGGTTTTGCGTACTAAGCCTGGTTTTCTTCCTAAAGTTGTTTCTAACAAAAATATTAACCAGGAGATAGTTGTACCTTCTTTGTGTCCGAATCCAGTTTCAAAGAAGGAGCGTTTATTACACAATTTGGACGTTGTCCGTGCTCTAAAATTCTATTTAGAGGCTACTAAAGATTTCAGACAAACATCATCCTTGTTTGTTGTTTATTCTGGTAAAAGGAGAGGTCAAAAAGCGACTTCTACCTCTCTTTCCTTTTGGCTTAAAAGCATTATCCGTTTGGCTTATGAGACTGCCGGACGGCAGCCTCCTGAACGAATCACAGCTCACTCCACTAGGGCTGTGGCTTCCACATGGGCCTTCAAGAACGAGGCTTCTGTTGACCAGATATGTAAGGCAGCGACTTGGTCTTCACTGCACACTTTTGCCAAATTTTACAAATTTGATACTTTTGCTTCTTCGGAGGCTATTTTTGGGAGAAAGGTTTTGCAAACTGTGGTGCCTTCCGTTTAGGTGACCTGATTTGCTCCCTCCCTTCATCCGTGTCCTAAAGCTTTGGTATTGGTTCCCACAAGTAAGGATGACGCCGTGGACCGGACACACCAATGTTGGAGAAAACAGAATTTATGCTTACCTGATAAATTACTTTCTCCAACGGTGTGTCCGGTCCACGGCCCGCCCTGGTTTTTTTAATCAGGTCTGATGAATTATTTTCTCTAACTACAGTCACCACGGTATCATATGATTTCTCCTATATATATTTCCTCCTGTCCGTCGGTCGAATGACTGGGGTGGGCGGAGCCTAGGAGGGATCATGTGACCAGCTTTGCTGGGACTCTTTGCCATTTCCTGTTGGGGAAGAGAATATCCCACAAGTAAGGATGACGCCGTGGACCGGACACACCGTTGGAGAAAGTAATTTATCAGGTAAGCATAAATTCTGTTTTTCCCTATAATGTCCCTTTAAGACTTACACAAAAAAATAAAGGTAAAAGTTATGGGTGGAAAAAAATAAATTAAAATTACTACTGTATAAAAACTTCCCTACCTGCCCCCTGGGGCCTCTATTAAACCCTAACTGTAAGACCACTGAAACCTCTCAACACTAATGCCCTCAAAGGAAATTACCCTTAACGTCCACTGCAAAGGCATTAAAACACTTAACATCCCACTCTGAGTGATAAAACCTTGTAGCTCTTCTAGTTGACAGCAAGTGATTGGTGGATACATTTATATGCCACTCCTAATTGGCTCAGCAGCTGTGTCCTGCTCTTGCTGTAGTTGTTAAACACATAGTTATAAAGGGATATCAGTGTGAAAGAAGCTTGCTCTATCAAATTAAAGCAATGTATCTTTGCATTTATTAAGAACACAGAATACTTAAGACACAATTAAAAAACTCCATGGAGGTTTACATGGAAACCATAGAAACCTCACTGAAATATCTCAGCGGCTTCCTTGATACCAACTATCTACTTAGTCAGCTGTGCACGTTCTATCAGCGACTCATGTGATCATGTGGTGTGAAACTATGTAGGCCCCATAGAGGCAAAACACCTTCTTGGCTTCTGCCAGCGTATACTTTGCCTCTGTGTTGCTGCCATTTTTTTTTTTTTAGAAATTAAACTGGTTCATAGGAAGGAAACACTTAACTGTTCCAATACAGCTTGAGGTTTGTTCTTGTTTTTTTAAAGGGACAGACAACACCAGAATTTTTGTTGTTTAAAAAGAAAGATAATCCCTTTATTAGCCATTCCCCAGTTTTGCACGACCAACACAGTTATATTAATATACTTTTTACCTCAGTAATTATCTTGTATCTAAGCTTCTGCTGACTGCCCCCTTATTTCAGTTCTTTTGACAGACATGCAGTTTAGTCAATCAGTGCTCAGTCCTAGGTCACTTTACGTGCATTAGCTCAATGTTATCTATATGAAACATGTGAACTAATGCCCTCTAGTGGTTAAAATGTATTCAGATTAGAGGCAGTCTTCAAGGTCTAAGAAATTAGCATATGAACCTCCTAGTTTTAGCTTTCAACTAAGAATACCAAGAGAACAAAGCAAATTTGGTGATAAAAGTAAATTGGGAAGTAGTTTAAAATTGCATGCCCTATTTAAATCATGAAAGTTTTTTTGGGCTTGACTGTCCCTTTAAGCTTGTTGTGGTTTCCTCTCTATAATTCTGGATGAGTTTTGGAAGCATCACTCAATATTAATATTACATATGATTCATAATATCCATTATTAAAGAACACACAACTAAAAAGTTACAATATGAATATGAAAATGTGCAACAATGTATTGTTAAAGGGATTTTAAAAAAAATCATGATTCAGATAGAGCATATACATTTAAATATTTTTTCAATGTACTTCTATTATTAAGTTTGCTTAATTATCTTGGTATTCTTTGTTGAAGGAGAAGTAGTGCACTAGTGGGAGCTAGCTGAACACACTGCGTGAGCCAATGATAAATGACATTGTTGCTCCTGAACCTATCTTAGGTATACTCTTCATAAAAGGAAATTCAATGACAGAAGTAAATTGGAAAGTTTTTTTTAAAATTGCATGTTCTATCAGAATCATGAAATTTTCATTTTTACTTGCACCTTTGGTGAGTTTGAGATTTATCTAAGTGTTTAAAATGGTCAGTAAAGTCAAAAATAAACTTTCACAATTCAGATAGAGAATGCAATTTTAAACAACTTTCCAAGTTATTTCTATTATCTAATTTGCTTCATTCTTTTGGTATCCTTTGTTGAAAAGAATACTTAAAGGGAGATTCCAGCCAAAATTGGAAACCTTGAGGATGCATTTTAGTTTTGAATAGAAGCATTTTTGTAATATACATTTATTAGAGAAAATTCTTCTAATAAAAGTTATAGCTGTTTCAAAAGTGTATTTAAGTGCACCAGCATTTTAAACACAGCACTTGCTCATAGAGACTAATGTGCTTGTACCATCTGGTAATAAATCAATTTTTTAATGGCTGACATGATACAAGTCCCACTTGTGCTCTGACCAGCTAGAGTATTTAAAATGCTGGTGCACTGAGAATATCTAGCTATGCTTCACATGCATGTGCAGAGAAAAATGTTATTAATAAAACAGTGATTAATTTTACTAGAAGCTTTTTTGCCAATACATGTATATTGCAGATATGTTTCTATTCAAAGATGTAATTAATTTATGTGCATTTATATTTTGACCGGAATGTCCCTTTAAAGGGACATAATACTCATATGCTAAATCACTTGAAACTGATGCAGTATAACTGTAAAAAGCTGACAGGAAAATATTACCTGATCATCTCTATGTAAAAAAATAAGATAATTCTTTTACCACACAATCTCCTCAGCAGAGTAAGTTCTGTGTAAAAAATATACTTCAGCTGTTGCTCAGCTGCAGGTAAAAATAAATAAATTAAGAAATGGACAGCAGCCAATCAGCATCATCAGTGCTGAGGTCATGAACTCTTTTACTGTGATCTCATGAGATTTCACTTAACTCTCATGAGATTTCATAGTAAACTTCCTTAAACTGAATAGGGAAATAAGATGAGTGTGCACGAAAGCTCACTCCCTTAGCTGTCCTGGGACAGACATACTGATTTGCTGCTTAGAAATCCTTTACAATGGGATGTGGCTACTGAGGAACTTTTGAGGTAAAATATCTTTCTTTTTTACAAAGAGATTCTCAGGTGATATTTTCTAGTCAGCTTTTTACAGCTATGTTGCATCACTTTCAAGTGTTTCAATATTTGGGTAGCATGGCCCTTTTAAGTAGTCTCAAGAGCAGCAATGCACTACTGTGAACTAGCTGGTGATTGGTGCCTGCACATACATGCCTCTTGTCACTGGCTCACCTAATATGTTCAGCTAGCTCCCAGTAGTGCATTGCTGCTCCGTCAACAAAGGATACCATAACAACAAAGCAAATTTGTTTAAAGTTGGAAAGTTGTTTAAAATTGTATGTTCTATCTAAATCATGAAAAACAATTGTTGGGTTTGATGCCCCTTTAATAAACCACAATGATTCTTCTTGCATCTTCAACCTAGATATATTTAGTATATTATTGTCTTTCCATTTTAGAGCTTGGCAGCACATGTATAGATATCTAGAGCCACTCAGTGTGGTAGCATTATTGCTATGCATTAAGCAAATTGTGACATTCTAATACTTGTTCAGCAATGTAACGGTCAAAAGGCAATCCAATAAAAATGAAAATGACTTTTTGTGCATTTATGGTCCTGTTGCTAATGGAGATTAAGATGTTTTTGAATAACGACATTGGAATATGTAATGTATTTCAATTTTCACTACACTTTTACCAATCCAAACATCTATAAATGTCCTTCATTGTATAATTTACATTTTACTATCCAGAATTCTTACCTGATATGATGAACTGTATAGCAAGAAACTATAGAAAAAGCTTCCTGCTTTACTTATGATATATATACTTTATTCTGTTTGTCTTTTACCAATTATATATTATATTAGCAATAAAAAAATACAAAACTAAAAAATACCCAAAAATGAATAGCAAAATAAACATGTTTAAAGAAAAACATACAGGGTTCAATTGAGTATTTTAACATCAGAATCTTGATGTATGTCAAGATAAAAATGTACCAAAAAAGTGCAGCATTAGTAAATTGAAATGATAATCCAAAATCACAATATGCATTCTGTTATCTAGTGCAAAGGTCAAAGGCAACTATTTTAGCTTGTATATCAATCAGCATGTATTATCCCCTTTGATATCAACGTTTTCTTTGGCTTTCAACAATCCCCATCTCTCACTGCATGCCTTATAAAACCTGCTTTGACAGTTGCTACAAATGAGAGCAGGTGTTGTTTCCCATAGGGATCAAACCTCTAAATAAATAAGTGAAAACGGAACCACAAAGAAATAGTAATCTTCTGCATCACCAGTTCTTTTTTTATTACTAGAATGGATAACATGTAAAAAGGTTTTCGCTATATATTGCCAGACTGAAGAGATAAAGAACAATTTAGATGCCAGAGAGAACTACAATGCAAAATTATCTTTGGCAGCTAACAGGTTAAACCAGGTTATGTTTATGTAGTGCCAGGACTGGAAATCTTACAGGAATTCTGTTTTTTTTTGTAGGGCACAGAAGTGCATTGTTTAGATATGTCTATACACACACACCTATATATATATATATATATATATATATATATATATATATATATATATATATATATATATATATATATATATATATATATATATATATATATATATATATACACACAGTATGTAACATACACGCACATATATATGCACAGACTGGACTGAGCACACATCCTATGACCCTGCAACATGCTCAGCCCTGGGTGCTCACTGGCACTCACAGGAAGCTGTGCTGTCCCCAGAGTCACAGGCAGTTAACCCCAGACAGGCCTGGGTGCAAGGCCCATAGGGAAAATTTCAAAACAAATTAATACAACACACAGAGAAAGTCCACCACTCACAAGCTCTCAGCTAAGATTAAAAGCAAAAATGGAAGGGTTAGTTTCCGCATTTGGCCAAATGGGACAAGCCCAGGTACCACGTCAAGGTCCCTTCCAAAAAAGACATATACAAAACACGGAAGGGGACTGCCCCATCAGACTCTGAGAGTGCAGTCCCCTTCCTTGTTTTGTATATGTCTAGGGTGATTACATAAGCCTGTGCACCCTTCACTTGTTCCCAGTTTATTGGATTGAGAGCTTGCATTGTGTGGCTGTTTTAGGGACCCAAGTTTTGGAAGGGACCTTGATGAGGTACCTGGGCTTGTCCCATTTGGCCAAACGTGGTAACTAACCCTTCCATTTTTGCTTTTAATCTTAGCTGAGAGCTTGTAATACTGGACTTTCTCGGTGTGTTATATACATATATATATATATATATATATATATATATATATATATATATATATATATATGTTCACACACACACACATATATCACATATATATATATATATATATATATATATTATACACTGCTCTAGGTTTTAATATAAACCTTTGACTTTATTTCATTATTGCAGGCTTTGTGAGATGCCAATCCCCACATGCAGAATATATCTCTAGAAATTCATAAAATTTATAGCAGCTTTGTAAACCTTTTCCATTGTACAGATATTTGATTAAACCTCTTATGACAAATTGCACATGTTTTGACCCAAATATACCCAGGGAAAGCTATAATCTTATAAGTTTGCACTACTATTTGCCAAAAAGAATATTTCTTGTTTGGGGAATGCTTTAAAGTAAGGTTCAACAGGGCTTTATTTTCCATTAGTAGTTCCATTCCACAAAGTAGTAAGCTGTACAGAGCATCTAGTATGCTGGGGCTTCTAATCTGAACACTTGCTTGGAGTACACTGGTAGATGGCTACTTTTTGAGGGAAAAGATATCTAGGAAGCCTGGATTGCCTATAGGGCTGGATGCCTTGCTCTGTGATTTGCTTGGCTATAATTTGCTTTAAAGGGACATGATACCCAAATCTTGAACAACGTGAAAGTGATGCAGCATAGCTGTAAAAATCCGACTAGAAAATATCACCTGAACATCTCTATGTAAAAAAAAGAAGATATTGTACACCCAACTATAAATAGACTTTAAGCAGCCAATGTATTCCCAGGACTTCCAAGGGAGTGTGTATCTGGCATGTGCAGGCACAGACATGCTATTTTCCTTTTTCATTTAAAGAAGTTTACTATGAAATCTCACAAGATTTCAATAAAATCTCATAAGATCATAGCAAATGCTGATTGACTATTTTTTTTTAACTTGAAACTCTACAGCAGCTGAATAATAACTGAAGAGCACTAACTCTGGTGAGATGAAGACATTTTGAGGTGAAATAACTTCCCTTTTTACATAGAGATGTTCAGGTGATATTTTCATGTCAGCTTTTAACAGGTTTGCTGCATCACTTTCAAGTGATTTAGCATATAGGTTATTAAGTCCTTTTAAGTGCCCATCCCTGCAGTGAAGTTAGAGAGCTGTAGTCCTGTTTTGTGACTAATCACTTATATCCAGAAGAACTATAGTTCCCAGAATCAATGTTAGTTCCTGACAGAGTGCTAAAATTAGCTAATCACAAACCAGACATATAGAGCTGCAGATGATACATTTAGGAGGAAAACTATACTGCTTCAGTTAGGTATTTCTTACATGTCAGAGATTCCCACTTAAACCCAAACAGCTACAGTAATTTATACAGAACTTTCTTTTCATTTGTTGACAATAAAAGTTCAATTTTAGTTAATATTTGCAGCCTCTTAAAATTTAGTATGTAGCTAATTATTAAAATTTAGTATGTAGCTAATTATTTAGCATCAGTATAAGACTAAATGCCTCCAATTGCTCCAAAGCTGCTGAATCTGCTACTTAATAAAAGGAACCTTATGCATTCTAGATAAGTTCCTTCAATAGCTATATCACATAGTCCATATAAAATTTTAGTACTCTATAAACAAAGAGAGTGGTGTGGACTGTGTGTGTGTGTGTATATATATATATATATATATATATATATATATATATATATATATATATATATATATATATATATATATATATATATATATGTAATTGTTATATTTTGCTGTAATAATAACAATATTAGTATGATGCCATTTATTTGATGTAAGTCGTCTTCTTATCAAAATCTCCCTAAAGATACCATTGAGTGAGGTCAATGAGCCAAATAAGGACTATCGCATGTGAACTATTTTAAGAAGACCAATAAGAAGTGAACAAAGGAGTATAAAAAAGACCTAACTAAGAAAAGAAGGACATCCATGATAAAGCCAAGCGATACTTTGTTGAAAATAAGTTGGAACTGAGCGTGTGACGTCACGTTTTGGGCGGAGATCAGCCTTCTGAACCTTACACCATATCCATAGATATTGTTTGAACAAGAACAGTCTATGCATAAGCCTTTTGATTTTCACACTTGTTTTTAAATAAAAGTTATCGATTTCACAACCACTTGAGTTCACTTCAGTCACTCCATTTGGAGTCTCCTCCTATGCGCATTCAAATCTAGAGCTTGATGTGAAGCTCTAGAATATGTGAGTATAAAACTTACAAGTTTATTTTTGCCTGAATTTAACAGGACCTCACTATTTGCAGCATTTGTCTGTTTTTTTCTGAGGCGCAATCCCTAGAATCACTCGTCGTCACACCTGTGTTTGGGACTGAATCACACACTGATCACATATTGGACATATCCTTGAAGCACTAACATATTGTATGTTGTTTGAGATTTTATTGTTTGTGTTCTTAACAGGTCAATAATTATTTGTGTGTGTGTGTGTATGTATATATATATATATATATATATATATATATTTATATATATTTATAGATAGATATAGAGTGCACGTCATGTGCACTACATAGGGAAAACTGCATAGACAAAATCACAAAGAAAATAAATACTGTGCCCCAGTTGGACACCATTTCACACAGACTGACCACTCAATTGGAAACCTCACAATTAAAATACTGAAAGGGAACTTTAAAAGCATAAATACAACACACAGAAAACCTGGCACTCTCCAGCAGATACTCAGTAATATTTAAAAGCACCAGGAACGGAAAACATTTGAAATGAAAATGGGGACATGTCGACACAAAAAACACAGGTCTAAATGCTGATTCCAGCTTTTTGTCACATTACCAAAACGGTATATAGTAAGTCACCTAACTTCTGTCATTGGCTTGTACACATATGTAGATGTTAACATTAGTGAGTGCCTGTGCATTATATGTGAATATGTTATGTACATACAGTATATCTCAGCATGCTATTCTCTGTTTAAGATTATCCAGCACTTACTATGCCAGTGTGTTTTTCTTGTCATTCTCAACAACCCTCCTCTGCATTTTGTCAGCATTAGATTGATCTGTTATTTATGACCCCCTGCAAATTCTTTCAGTGATTTCTCCCACTTTCTGTCCTGTTTCCATAGCCCCTTTCTCTCCAAGATATATAAATGTACAGTTTTATAATATTGTGAATCAAAAAAGAAGGAGAACAGCATGCCTGTTTGTGGGGGACGGAGTAAGATTTGCCAAATCTTGTCAATCCAAATAGTCTTACATCCAAAGCACTTCAACCACCATCAAAATTCTTTGTTTAAAAGACCTTTATTTTCTTTAGTTGGGTCCAAAAATTTACAGGACCCAACTATATACTATGTGTATATAAATATATTAATTATCTTCATGGACCTTTATTTTCTATTCCTTTATGTGCATATGCATGCTTTTGTTTCATAAGCTCACTTTTATGGGTTTTTATTTCATTAAAGTAGCCCATTTTGAATATTCCCCTGCTGTCCCCCCTTTCAGTTCACAGCCAATCAGAAACTGTAGCACCCACCCCATTAAGTAGAAGCAGAGCTGTTCCTGTGCAAAATCTGGATAGAGAATTGCAAAACAGGGGTGAAATTACATATACAGCGTCACCCGCAAAAGCCGGTGACGCCGTTTTTTAATCAGGTATTGCTATCACATATATGGCTCCACATATAAATGCAGCCCACTATTTTTACTCCCATGAATTAACATAGAACCACGTCGCAAATCAGTATCACATATTCAGCGCAAGGACTTATGCGGCGAAAAGGGAGAAATCTTACTCCATTTTCACCTCACCACACATAGGCAGGTGCAGCAAGCCTTGCGCTGAGTATGTGAGCACCGTAACTGCCTAAAAATATTAACAAACACCTAATGCATGTGCAATGTCTACCTGTCAATTCCAACCGCAATAACTAATAAAACTATTAGCCCCCTAATCCGCCAACCCCCACATGGCACTGGTTAAAGGGAAAGGAATTCACAGAAAACTCCCTCAGCTTAGTTGGTGGACAATCACACAGCAAAATAAAAATATACCTCAATGTACCTTTAAACGTTACATTACAAGCAGTAATAGGGTAGCATGGTGATGACAGAAATATAAAGCTTTCAGTGCTGCCCTCTCTGTGACATGCATTTGGTACATTTCTGCCTGGTTGTTAGCTAAACCTAACCTTGCTCTCCTTCACACTGCACATAAAGTTCTTAAGAAACAGCACACTGCAATAGGGTTTGATGTGGGTATATAACCTAGGGGCTGTGTGATCTAAAGTCAGATGGGGCTAAGTAAATGGTAAAAAGGAGCTGCAGTTCTAGAGGTCAGGTGAGGGCACTCAACCGGCAGAAGAGATGAAATCTACAGGTCTGATCTGAGGTCTAATGAGGTAATACAACTGTCAGAGGGGTTTCAGGGTGAGTGTCTGATCTGAGGTCTGAGGATGGATTAATGTTATCAGAGGGTTGCAGAGTCAGGAGACTTATTTGAGGTCTAATACAAGTATGTGGCTGACTGAGAAGTTCCAGGGCTAAATGTTGGATTTCAGGTGTAATTTAGATGCATGGTTGGCAGAGGGGCTGCAGGACCAAGCATCTGATGTGAGGTTTAGATATAGGTATGTGACTGACAGAGGGACTGCCGGACCAAGGATCTGATCTGAGGTTTAGATGTAGGTATGTGACTGACGGAGGGGCTGCAGGACCAAGGATCTAATCTGAGGTTTAGATGTAGATATGTGACTGACAGAGGGCTGCAGGACCAAGGACCTGATCTAAGATTTAGATGTAGGTATGTGACTGACAGAGGGGCTGCAGGACCAATGACCTGATCATAGGTTTAGATGTAGGTATGTGACTGACAGAGGAGCTACAGGACCAAGGACCTGATCTAAGGTTTAGATGTAGTTATGTGACTGACAGAGGGGCTGCAGGACCAAGGATCTGATCAGAGGTTTAGATGTAGGTATGTGTCTGACAGAGGGACTGCAGGATCAAGGGTTTAATCTGAGGTTTAGATCTAGGTATGTGACTGACAGAGGGACTGCAGGACCAAGGATCTTATCTGAGGTTTAGATGTAGATATGTGACTGACAGAAGGGCTGCAGGACCAAGGACCTGATGTAAGGTTTAGTACATATGGGTATCTCCAGCTCCAAAAAGCTACCACACAAGCTCCTCCCAAGTAAAAGCGAGATCTCTCAACCGGATCTCAAAGGTTTAAGTGTAAAAAGTATACGGCAGGGGAGTGCTAAAATAACCCCCAAAGAGGAGGTTAGAAAAGCTTAAGGTGGAATCCAAAGGTTAAAATAGAAATAAAATCACTTAAAAATATATTTAATTATATAAGAAGTTTAGACATACAATTGATATTAAGAACAATGGTTATCGAAACAGGTAGTAAGTTCATCTCAAAAGAGAACAACACTAATATACCAAAAACTTAATCATCTAGGACCACCTTAATCATCTAGTACCACCTGACTATAGGATACAGTTTTTACTTTTGGGCTTTCCACTTTTTTTCAGGTCCCTTATTCGTAGGATCTTTATATATAGGATCTTTATACTTTTGATTTTTTAATAAGGTCCTTTATAGTTTTGGATCAGATATTGTGCCAATAGCAATTTACCTTTAAAGGGTACATTTGCTCACCGCTTTATATCACTTTTTTCACCACTATTTTTAGGTGTACACCTGTTTTTTTGCCACATTTTTTTCTACACATTTTTTTACTTTTTTTTTTTTTTTTTTTTCCATTTTTTAAATTTATATATTTTTACATTTGTATCTCATTTTTCCACATTTTTCATCTCACAGTTTTATTTTTGTTTTTTATTTTTACTCATTTTTATATATTTATATATATATATATACATTTTTTGGGACACACATATACGGTATATATATATATATATATATATATATATATATATATATATATATATATATATATATATATATATATATATATATATATATATATATATATATATATATATATTTTATGGACACATAACTCCACTGGATATTAATTTCACCGGACACATACTTTTGGATACACATTGGACATATTTTGGGACACCTATTATATCGGATCACATTGGACTAATTATACTGGATCTCACTTGGGACATCATTTATATTGGATATTATTGTTTCTATTTCATTCTGATGTATACGTTATTATAGTTATTATAGATTTATTTGGACATAGGATATTACCCACACCACACATAACCCAACCACTCCTATTCCTCTCAGTGCAGTTATCTAGTTTCCTATATTACATAATTTCTTTTATAAATTTATATTGTCTCTTTTAGGACCTCATCATTTGTACATTTTAGATGATCTGTCTAGATTGTTGTGATCATCATATCACTCTGTTTTTGATGAACTTACTACCTGTTTCGATAACCATTGTTCTTAATATCAATTGTATGTCTAAACTTCTTATATAATTAAATATATTTTTATGTGATTTTATTTCTATTTTAACCTTTGGATTCCACCTTAAGCTTTTCTAACCTCCTCTTTGGGGGTTATTTTAGTGCTCCCCTGTCACATACTTTTTACACTGATCTGAGGTTTAGCTGTAGATATGTGACTGGCAGAGGGGCTGCAGGACCAAGGACCTGATCTGAGGTTTAGCTGTAGATATGTGACTGGCAGAGGGGCTGCAGGACCAAGGACCTGATCTGATGTTTAGATGTAGGTATGTGACTGACAGAGGCGCTGCAGGACCAAGGACCTAATGTAAGGTTTAGATGTAGGTATGTGACTGACAGAGGGGCTGCAGGAACAAGGACCTGAGGTTTAGATGTAGTTATGTGACCGACAGAGGGGCTGCAAGACCAAGGATCTAATTTGAGGTTTAGATGTAGGTATGTGACTGACAGAGGGGCTGTAGGACCAAGAACCTGATCTGAGGTTTAGATGTAGGTATGTGACTGAGGGGGCTGCAGGACCAAGAACCTGATCTGAGGTTTAGATGTAGGTATGTGACTGAGGGGGCTGCAGGACCAAGAACCTGATCTGAGGTTTAGATGTAGGTATGTGACTGAGGGGGCTGCAGGACCAAGGACCTTATCTGAGGTTTAGATGTAGGTATGTGACTGACAGAGGGGCTGTAGGACCAAGGACCTTATCTGAGGTTTAGATGTAGGTATGGGACTGACAGAGGGGCTGTAGGACCAAGAACCTGATCTGAGGTTTAGATGTAGGTATGGGACTGACAGAGGGGCTGTAGGACCAAGAACCTGATCTGAGGTTTAGATGTAGGTATGGGACTGACAGAGGGGCTGTAGGACCAAGAACCTGATCTGAGGTTTAGATGTAGGTATGTGACTGAGGGGGCTGCAGGACCAAGGACCTTATCTGAGGTTTAGATGTAGGTATGTGACTGACAGAAGAGCTGCAGGATCAACAGGCTGATGGGATTCTGAATCATAGTTATTCTTATCTCTAGGCTAACTACTAGCCATACAGTATTTTTATGGAAGACAGCAGTTTACCCCAGTCACAACACAAAAGCATTATAACAGATGTTTGTAAATGTGAGATTTCCTATAACTTAGTGATTTTCTTTCACGTGAAGTAAAATATTGCTGTCTGCTGTGTCTCAGCCTAAGCAGTAGATTGTGTGAAGTTATTAGAAAAGGAATATTTCTCAAGTGTGCAAACTGTTTGAGATTACAGAGGAAATAACTGTTTTGTCCTTTGCTGTCATCAGCGTAATCACAAGATTATTTCCTAAAGCCACTCAGAGGCAAATGCCAAGAAAAATGAAATCAAGTGTGGAAGTTGTCTCCAAGAAAATTGTGTTTCTCGTTTGACGTGTCCATGGGTGTAATCATCAGTCATCTTAGGAAATGTGAGTTTTTTGATAGAAGGAATTTGATGCAGTCCATAGGCATCCAGAGGACAATTGTAATGAATCAAAATAAAATGTAATTTTTTTGTGTCTCAAAAAAGTGAGTTGAATTTAAACTGCAATAAAATATAGCGATAATGTTCTTATTTATGCAAATGATTGATTACATCTTTGAATAAAACATATTTGCAATATTCATGTTTTGCAAAAAATGCTTCTAGTAAAATTGATCACCGTTTTAGTGATAACATTTTGCTCTGCACATGCATGTGAAGTATAGCTAGATATTCTCAGTGCTTTAGCATTTTAAATGCTGCAGCTGCTCAGAGCACCAGTGGGGATTGTATCTTGTCAGCAATTAACAAATTACCATACGGTACAATCATCTAAGGCTCTCTGAGCAAGTGCTGTGTTTAAAATGATAGTGCACGGCGCGTACTTAAACACATTTGAAACAACTATATATTTTATTAAAAGCCTTTTTTCCAATACATTTATATTATAAAAATGCTTCTATTAAAAAAAAAATGTAGATTCCAATTTTGGCTGGAATGTCCATTTAAGCACTATATTGTAATTGAGCTCCATTTAAAATTATAAAAATGAACTTAACAAAATTTTCAGTGTTTTGCATCCCCATGATATACCCCTTGAAAAGCCTCCTGAGTATTGTTTATTTTATCTCATTTGTTGTAGCCAGTTAGGGACAGATATAATAGTGTTTATGAACTGACCGTGAGTGCATTTCTGTTTTAAATAGAGGCATTTATACAATCAACAAGTGTAAGTAAAAATGATTATAATAGATGTTCCTGCACAGAGAGCCAGCTGTGACTTATAATGTGTTGGTGATGATGAGTTATTGCCAGCAAAATGCAAATTAATGCTGGGTTCTTGAGCTGACATGATGTTCCAATGCAGATACATAGAGCATATCTACATATGCGATATGTATACCCGTCCATAGTAGAAGCCATGTTATAGTGTTTGCTAGAAGCATTTCTCCTGATACAAGTGTAATGCACAAATCATATTTCAAATTTTATATTCCCCTGTGCATTTCAGGTGTGACATTCATGTCACTTTAGTTTTCTTGGTACACTTTGTTTGAGTAATCATAGGTGAGCACGTGTCTTTAGCCATCTGGCAACAATGTTTGCAACAATGTTTATAGCAATGTTTTCCAAATCCAGTCCTCAGGACCCCTAGCAGGTCAGATATTCTTTATATCTTAATGTCTTTAGTAAACTCTAGCACAACCCTATCTGTTAGACTGCAGGTCTGTATAAAATCAGCCTTCCCTTAAGACTGCAAGGAAATATAGAACAAATAGGAAAAATATAGACTAGCGCTTTCAAAAAGCTGCTGACAGAACTAGTGTTAGAGATAATAATAAAAATGAATGACACATAAGCTATAAAAGATGGCTATTATGTGACCGGTCTCAAATACTACCAAACAGAAACAAGAGCATATATACAACACTAATTTGCTTAGTTCTTTTGGTATCCTTTGTTGAAAAGCATACCTAGGTAGACAGAAGCTGGGAGCTAGCTGCTGCTTGGTGGTTGCACATATAGGCCTTTTGTAATTGGCTTACTGATATATTCAGCTAGCTCCCAGTAGTGCATTGCTTCTCCTTCAGTAAAGGATTTTAAGTGAAAGAAACAATATTGATAAAAGAAGTAAACTGGAAAGTTGTTTAAAAATGTATGTTCTATCTGAATTAAACAAGAAGAAAATGTGGGTTTCATGCCCCTTTAATAAGAGCACTGATGAAATAATGAGCTCACCCACCAGCTGATTATTTCACTTGTTCTCTAGAATATCTGACGTGTTAAAGGTCCTGAGAACCGGAGTTGGGAAGCACTGGTTTATAGCAATGTTATTCATTGTAGTAAACACTGCACCAATAGAATGCTAAAAACACATGCACGCTCCTGAAGTTCTATCAGCCAACCTAGGTTTACTCTTCCAAAAAAGGTTACCAAGAGAATGAAACAAATTTGATAATATAGAATGCCATTTTAAACAGCTTTCTATCTGAATGATGATTGTTTAATTTTGACTTTATTTTTTACCTGTACAAATGGAAATTGATAAAGAAAATATAATTTCTATTAATTAATTCAAAGGGCACAATGATCTAAACATCTCTGGGCTGGCGAGCTTATTAAAGAATGCTCGTCAATCCTTTTATTTCCCCGGTAGAATGTGCTAAAGACACTTTTTACCCTCCATCAAAAATCATAACAAATTTCTTAAAAAAAAAATATCATATTTTACTAAAAATGCAAACATTGTATGTAAATTACACAGGAAAAAATCATATTAAATAAGCACAGTATAAATCATAAATTTAGTACACTGGATGCGCAAAAAACACACAGAATTTCGTACTTACAAGTACAAAATTCAAAGCGTAATTGTTTTAGTAAAATGGGCTGTGCTCTATGGAGCGTAGTGTCCCTATCCATCGAGCTCTGTTACTTTCTATAGCAGCCATCTTGCCACTTGCAGGGACTGCCCCTGCGAGGGTCGGCGAGAAAAACCACGTCTGATCTGGTGACGTTTAGATCATCGCACCTAACGTGATTAAAACACTGACTTTTATATAAGATTCTCAGATAAGACATTATTAAAGGGAAACTCAATCAAAATTAAACTTTCATTATTCAGATAGAGCATGCTGTTTTAAATAACTTTCCAATTTACTTCCATTAACAAAATGAGCACAGTCTTTTTATATTTAAACTTTTTGAGTCACCAGATCCTACAGAGCATGTGCAAGAATAAGTGTGTATGCATTTGTGAATGGCTGATGGCTGTCACATGGTACGTGTATGCATTTGGGATTGGCTGATGGCTGTCACATGGTACAGGGGGAGTGGAAAAAGACATAACTTTTAAAATTGTCAGAAAAAAAATCTACTACTCATTTGAAGTTCAGACTAAATGCTATTGCATTGTCTTGTTATCTTGCATTTGTTGATTATGCAAGTCTACTGTGTTGACTGGTCCTTTAATGCTGACGTTTTATTATTCAAACAATCTTAAAATGGTTACATAGAATTCTGTGGGGAAACAGGATTTCTACTTAAAATGAGACACGTGAATGTGCTTAAAGCAGCTTTTTTTCCCCTTTCATCTTACATGAAACAGACATCAAGTAATAAAACATTAGCATAGCGCACTACCTGAAACTGCATTTAAACCTGTGGGAGAGAGAAACCCCATGCTAGAAACGTCATATTTGTACGTGCTCTAGAGAGCAGCAGCAAAATGTGATGAGATAGTTGTGTGACTGTGCATTGCATATACAGGTTACCAAGTGCATTATACTGTAAGTGTAATAGGAATATTAGTAATTATCCCCAGGTTTTCCATATAAGTGCAACAAAAACATCAAATGAATTTCTCTTATGATGGATATAGACTTTCCTCTGCTCTGGAGCATTTTCTCTATGCATACAATATTTTCTTTACTAAAAAAAGAATATTGGAGAAATAGTATATAATAAGGTATACATTTCTTATGTTATTAATTTTACTTTTAATCGTTGTGTGCCCCCAATGTCGTCCAGCTCATGGGGCACACAACGATTGGAGGAAGTCGGATTCGTCATTGATATGCAAAATCGACGGTCAGACGGTCAGAATCGACGGTCTGTTTACTGTAACGAAAATGTACGTTTTTTTATTTTGTGTTTGTAAAGTTTCGTGAATTAAAGTGCCCCTGTTTTTTGTTGTATACGCTTTAATGACAATTTTTTTTTATGCGTAGTATAACCATGTGCAGCATATGTTTCTGTATCTTTTTAGCAGCACAATAAAAACTTTTAGAAAGTGTTACAAAAAAGTATTTTTTAAAATATATTTAAATGGCCATGATAACTGTCATGAGATGCAGGACATATGCAGGACACAGCAATGATGGTACAACTCTATTTTATTACAGAGCATAGCAATACACATCCAGACAGGTTGATTGTCTTAAACTAACTGCGACACAGACACCGGACCTAAGCCCCGCCCACCAGCTAGTGACATCACATCCTGCTATCATCACATCTTCCCCTTTTTCAAAGGCAAAGCATACATTCGCATATATTAAATAACAAGGTACACCAACAGGGTATACAACAACATTTTGTTTTAGAACATTATAAGAACAGATAGATTAGAAAACATGAACAAATAAATTACATCCTGACTTGGACATCGGGGTAGACTACCCTAGTCCACAGTGACCATGGGATTATTCTGCCCATACTTCCGGTCACTGTTCTAGCTAAAGTCAGTCCCTGTATCGGGCCGGAAGCCTCACCACTCTTCCGCTTGATGTAACTTTGCATGAACTGTCCTCTGATACAGAAGATGGTGAACAAGAGTCTGCTGGAGGCAAAGATATATCCCCGCTATGATCTTGCTGAGGGGAAGGCACCTCTCTTAGAACAGGAGATCCCACCGGCGGTGGTACTGAGGTATCCGGTTCCAGACTCTCAGGTACAGGCTGAAGATGTCTTCGGTTACGGCGTGTAACCGTCCCTCCCTCTGTAAGGACTGTGTAAGACCTTGGTTCTGGAGAGCGGCCCACTACCGTAGCAGGCGTCTTCCATTTCTTCTCATCATCCAGTTTAATTCTGACACTTTGGCCCGCTTTCAGTTCCTGTAAAGGCCTGACAGAATGTCTCCTGTCGTAGAAGAAACGATAACCCTTTTTGGCCTCTTCATCCCTCCTAAGGACTTCGTCCCGAGGAACAGGGCCAGGCGGCTTGAAGACACCCACTGAGGGTAAAGTGGTGCGAATCTGGCGTCCTAGCATCAGCTGTGCCGGGCTAAACCCGGTGGCTTGAATGGGCGTCGCCCTGTATGACAAGAGGGCTAGGTACGGTTCAGATTGCTTTAGAATGAATTTTGTTGTTTGAACTGCCCTTTCAGCCATTCCGTTGGCCTGCGGATAATGTGGACTTGACGTGGAATGTACAAAATCATATTCCCTGCTGAAAGCACTGAATGCTGTAGAAGCGAACTGCATGCCATTATCACTCACCAGCTCCATTGGAATGCCCCAGCGGGCGAACAAGCTCTTCAGGCGAATGATAACGGCCTGACTTGTGATATCATTCAGGGGTGCTATTTCCAAATACCTGGAATAGTAGTCGATAACAACAAGAAACTTTTTCCCGTGCAGTTCGCACAAATCAGCAGCTATTTTCTGCCACGGCCCCGCAGGCAGCGGAGTAGACATTAAGGGCTCCCTTCTCTGAGTAGGCCGGCGTTCCCGGCAAAAGGCACATTTAGACACATGATTTGCAATGTCAGAGCTGATCCCAGGCCACCACACAGCTGTAGCTGCTCTTTCTCTGCACTTTGTGATGCCTAAGTGCCCATCGTGTATCCTGTTCAACATCTCCTTCCTCATGCTGACAGGAATTACAATACGGTCTTGGAACAGCACCAACCCCTCCAGCTCCGTGAGCTGCGACCTCTCTGGCTGGTAAGCATTTAAAGACATCCAGGCTGCCCGGCTCTCGGGCCAGCCATCTCTTATGTACCTTATAACTTCTTGCAGATCTGTGTCCAAATATGTCTCTTTCTTTATCTCTTCCAGTTTCCTTGAAGAAATGGACTTAGAGGCCAGAACCGAATCAACATACACTTTTACATCCGACTCTGTGGAGGATTCTTCAGCAGCAGCCAGCGGGAGCCTGGACAGTGTATCTGCCATAACCAGCTGCTTCCCCGGCACATGCACTGCCTGAACATTGAACCTGAGCAGTCTCATTAAAAGTCTCTGGCATCTCAAGGGTGTTTTGTCGATGTCATAAGAATTGATAAGAGGGACTAGCGGTTTGTGGTCAGTTTCCAGACTAAATTTCTCCAAACCCACTAGATAACGCTGAAAGCGTTCACAGGCCCAAACTGCAGCCAGGCACTCTTTCTCAATTTGAGCGTATTTTGACTCCGCAGCCGTCAGTGTGCGGGAACAGTAGGCGATGGGCTGTAGTTTGTTGTCGTTCAGTTGCAGGAGTGCAGCCCCCAACCCATAACTGCTTGCATCAGCACTAACCACAGTCTTTTTTGAAGGGTCGTAGAACCCCAGCACTGGGGCAGACCCCAGCAGGGACTTAGCATGCAGGAACGCTTTTTCTTGTGAGGGTCCCCAGACCCAGGCAACATCTTTCTTAAGCAACTCTGTGATAGGGTGCAAAACTGTAGATAAATCTGGAAGAAACTTGCCCACGTAATTTACAAGGCCCAATATCTGTCTCAGCTCATGTACATCCGAAGGGCTTTTCATCTGTTCGATAGCCCGAATTTTCTCGGGGTCCGGCTTGATGCCATCCCCGTTGATGATATGCCCAAAGTAGCATAATTCAGTTTTCCTAAAATGACATTTTTCTTTATTCAGCTTCAGCCCAGACTCTTTGATAGCCTGCAGCACACAACTCAAACGCTGATCATGCTCCTCCACTGTAGACCCATACACTAGAATGTCGTCCATGACGACTGCTGTGCCCACGTGGCCACTCAGGAGAGAACTCATTTCCCTCTGAAAGATCTCAGGAGCGGAGGATATCCCAAAGGGAAGTCTGCAGAAACAGAACCGACCTACCGGAGTGATAAAGGTAGTCAGTTTGCGGCACTTTGGATCCAGGGGGATCTGCCAAAAGCCGCTAGAAGCGTCTAATGTGGAAAAGAACTTCGCCCCAGCCAACTTCGGGGCTATATCTTCCAGTGTCGGCAGCACAAATCTTTCCCTCTTCACTGCCTCATTCAACCTTTTCAGGTCCACACAGATGCGCACCTTTCCGTTTTTCTTTGCAACTGGAACAATGGGGGCACACCAATCAGTTGCTTCAACAACCTCTTCAATAACCCCCATAGACTTCATGCGCATGAGCTCTTTCTCCACTTGAGGCATGAGCGGGAACGGAATTCTACGAGGAGTAGAAATACTGTACGGGACTGCGTCACTTTTAAGTGCTATACGGACAGGTTTGCAGCTCAGTAGGCCCAACTCGCCAAACATATCTTCAGAGATCTCATTCACTCTGGCCACGAGGCCCAAGTCACAGGCTGCTTTTCTGCTCAATAAACTGTTAACACACTGACCTCGGATCACATGCACCCACATGGTGAACTTTTTTTGTTTGTACTCACAGCTGGCAAGAAATTTCCCCACACAATCAATGCGGCCACCAGGACTATGAACATTTGTAGTAACCTTCGCCAGCTGGGGCTGTCTAGGCAGTTTTATAAATTCAGCAAAAGACATTACAGTGATATCTGCTCCTGTGTCAATCTTAAAATCAACTTTGGCTCCCATTACAGTAAAAGTAACTTTCCAATCTTCCTCTGAGCTTGTCCGTTCCACAACAGACCCCACAAAAGACACTTCCTGACCCTCCTGGTCACTGTCCACCTGCATCTCCTTAATGTATTCAGTTTTACACACCACTTCAAAATGGCCTATTCTGTTACATTTTCTGCATCTTTTATCTCTGGCCGGGCATATAGCACTCTGATCATGAGCCCGGTAGCACCGTGTGCATCGGCCATGTTGCACCCATCCACTTCTAGGCCTTTCCAATACTTTTGATCTACCGCTCACACTGTGCCTTTCACTAGTAATTTTTCTAGACTGTTGCACTTCATCCACAATACTCTCAGACCTCAGATCAGCACTTTGCTTTTTCACCAGTTCACTCTGGCGGACCATCCTAATAGCCCCTTCTAACGTTAAATCAGGCTCTAACTGCAGCTTCAGGGAGACTTCAGCATCTGCAATTCCAATAACTATTCTGTCTCTGATTTGCTCTTCTTTAGCAACACCAAACTCACAGAATTCAGCTAATTCATACAGGCTGCGCACAAATGACTCCACAGATTCTCCCACACGCTGATTACGTTTGTGAAAACAGGCTCTCTCATGAATCACATTTCTTTTGGGCACAAAGTGGGCACTGAGTTTATCCATAACTATATCAAAGTTAACTTCTTCCCCTTCTTGAAAAGTAAAAGCATTGAACACTGGCTCTACATCTTTCCCCATGGAGTATAAAAGAGAATTAACTTGTACTTCACCACTCTCCTTGTTCAGTTTGGATGCAATCCTGAAGCGCTGAAACCGCTGACGCCATGTGGGCCAAGCTGCAGGCTGAGAAAAGTCAAAAGGCTCAGGTGGGGTAAACTTTGACATCGTTATCATCAGAAACAGAAGCGTAGTCCAGAACTTCTGACACCATGTCATGAGATGCAGGACATATGCAGGACACAGCAATGATGGTACAACTCTATTTTATTACAGAGCATAGCAATACACATCCAGACAGGTTGATTGTCTTAAACTAACTGCGACACAGACACCGGACCTAAGCCCCGCCCACCAGCTAGTGACATCACATCCTGCTATCATCACAATAACCAAATGTTAAAGTCCATGAAAGTGATGCAGCATAGCTGTAAAAAGCTGACTAGAAAATATCACCTTAACATCTCTATATACAGGAAGAACAAAGAATGAGAACATTGTTATATGCAAATAAAGGAGCAGTTTAGTAGACACACATTTATTGTAGCATCAGACAACATTCATTGGCTCAGATTTAAACCAATATTAGACTTGTGCAGCAGCAAATTAGTTTTGAATAAATTATTCATAACAAATATTCTAAATAATTAGTTTTCAGAATATTCCTTTGCTTCACTATTCAGTATTTGTTATGCTTAATTTTAATATTTTATTTTGAAGCAAATCTTTTGCAATGTAGCAAGGTCGGATTGGCCAACCAGAACACCAGGATATTTACTGATGGGCCCGGAGCAGCTGGAGCTGGCCAGCTACAATTTAAGTGGGCGGTGCTGCTGGTTAGGTGATGCAGCTGTTTCAACTTTCTCCCTTTTTCCTCTAAGCTGTATGTTTTAAAGGGACATTCCAGGCAAAATTGGAATCCACAAAGATGTATTTCAGTTTTGAATAGAAACATTTTTTGTAATATACATGCATTAGTAAAAGTGCTTCTAATAAAAACTATAGCTGTATTGCTGTTCAAAAGTGTATTTAAGTATGCACCGTGCGCCAGCATTTTAAACAAAGCACTTGCTCAGAAAGCCTAAGGTGCTTGTATCATCTGATAATGACTCAATGAGCCATATTTATCAAATGTCTGTCGGACCTGATCCGACAGTGCGTATCAGGTCCGACAGACATCGCTGAATGCAGAGAGCAATACGCTCTCCATATTCAGCATTGCACCAGCAGCTCTTGTGAGGTGCTGGTGCAATGCCGCCCCCTGCAGACTCGCGGCCAATCAGCCGCCAGCAGGGGGTGTCAATCAACCCGATCTTACTCGATCGGGTTGAATTCTGGTGATGTCTGTCCGCCTCATCAGAGCAGGCGGACATGGTTATGGAGCAGCGGTCTTTAGACCGCTGCTTCATAACTGGTGTTTCTGGGGAGTCTGAAGACTCGCTAGAAACACGGGCCCTCAAGCTCCATTCGGAGCTTGATAAACGGGCCTCACTTTGTTAATTGCTGACATGATTCAAGCCCCACTGGTGATCTAAGTAGCTAAAGTATTTAAAATGCTGGTACAATGAGAATATCTTGCTATGCTTCAGATGCACATGCAGAGAAAACTGGTAACGCATAACAGTTATAACTATTACTAGAAGCATTTTTGTCAATACATATATATTGCAAAAATGTTCTATTCAAAGATGTAATTCATCTATGTGCATTTAAATTTTGACTGGAATGTCCCTTTAAAGTCTCAAAGTATTTTGTTGTCATTTTTATTTCCTAGGCCATATGCCATTTTAGGATCCCTTCTATTGTCTAGTTATCAGAGCCGGCTCAAGATATTGTGCTGCCTGGGTCGGAGAATGCAATGAAACCCCCATAGTAACATTACTTATTAGCATACTAACCTACTAGCCTGTCCGCTAGCATTACTAAGCCTGCCTACCTGCATGCAATCAATGCTTATGCTCAATTGCCAAATAAGTGGGAATGTAGTTAGGGAAGAGATTCCCTTTTCCCACTTTGACTGTTGCGCCTGACTGGTTCTATGTCTTTGTGCATGATGAGGTTATGCTACTGGGAGCCTGCAATTCTTTCCCCCATACGGACAGAGGACAGGAGTGGTCTGGGTCAGACAGTGACTGACTCAGTCACTGAAGTGCTGCCCACTTGGTCCCATGGTTAAGCCGGCCCTAGTTATATCTAGTGTTGCAACCTGTAATCCATAAAGACTGGGCACCATGGTAGGTAGAGTCACACAATGTCCCCCTAAAAGCTCTACGTTATCCCACATATATATTGTTCACAACTGAGCAGTCATTTTATGCCTTGGATGCCAGTAACATACAAATCAATGCTTTGACATATTTAGCTGACAGTAACACATGCAAACAAAAGTGATTTTACCCTCTTGACTGCTCCCTATCTTTTCCTTCTCCATATTTGTACTTGTTGAGAAATAGTGGCCGATTTATGAAGCAGTCAAGCTGCTTATTCCGCACGAGCCGATTGGCCGCGAATGTGCAGGGGGCGGTAATTGCGCAAGCATTTCATACGAAATGCTTTGCAATGATAAATACTGACAGCGTATGCTGTTGCCATTTATAGATGTCGGGCGGCCATGATCTGCTACAGCGGATCATGTCCTCCCGACAGTTGATAAATCGGCCTCATAGTGTGAAGTATTTTGTGAAGATTTTACTAAACAGCTAAAAATACTGGACTGTTCGGTTGAATCCTGTCAACCCTAGTTACGTCACACTGTGAGACAGTGACATACTGTTTTGATTGTCACTAAAGTGGATGAAATTGGGTTGTAGGGTGCCTATATAACAACAATCTTGCATTCATTTTATTTCAAACTAATAACCCAGCAAAATCCCCTCGAGAAAAATGGGAATTATGCATTCTAAATGAAAATTATGCATTATGCATTCTCTGTCCAGCCCTGCAGTTTAGTGATGTCTGATGCGTAACTAAAACTATTTTTTTTAGGTGCCTTGAAGGTCTCTCTGTACTGTGTAATGTCCCTGTAATCAAATACCACTGGTTTCCTGTGCACATTCCCTTCAGAGTATACCCTATACCCATGTTCTATAGCTCATCTAGTACCTCCATGGGATGCAGTAAATCAACCATGTGACACTCTTATCATATTATTTGTTACATTTCCTTTTAGACTTTAAAGAATTTATATTTGTTCTGTATTTTTTAGCAGCTATTTCATTTCATTTTTCAGTTAAACAGATAAACAATAAAGGTTATTATAATCAGTGGTGCTGTTTCATTTTTTTTTTTTTTATATATATATGAAAAACTCAGTAAAGGTCACAATATTTTGTGTTGTCACAGATTTTACTGCCGCTTCTTCTTTACCATTGTTATTAATTTTAATGTCACTGGTTTGATCTTTAAAAATATTATTATAATTTTCTGCTCTGATAAGAATTGTGGCCTTGTATTTTTAGTCTATGAATAAATTGTTGAAACTGCTGAGCAAATAGTTTCACTATTAAAGGGACAGTAAACCTCAAAAATAATGTTATATAATGCTGCAGATTTAATATTTTAGTTAGTTTTTTTAGGCGGAGGCAGTTTCTAAAGTGCCGTAAGTCACTGGCGAATCCAGAAATCTGTAGTTACGCTTATTTCTGGACTTCGCTAGTTTGTCCGACTTACGCCACTTAAGCAACTGCTGGCAGGGTATATGTAATACCCCGATGTGCGAGGTGAAACTACGGACGGCGCGGGTTCCCTCGCTTATGCCGAAAACTATGCCGTATATCGGATCGCGCCCCTGGACGTTACTTAAACAGTTCAATAAACCAAGTAGTTTAGGTTTGTGAACTTTGAAAGTGTAGGAAATTTTGGAGTTAGAAAGGGTAATTTTTCTATTAAAAGGTGCATAAAAGTCAAAATTAAACTTTTATTATTTAGATGAAATCATTTACTTTTAATATCAGATTTAAGAGCATACCCGGGTAGATTCATGAGTGTGCAGGTGTCTTGAAGTTTACATATCAGTAGTGTTTGCAGGGTTAATTCATCCCATGTGGTCCAGCATAGCCTGCTTGATCATTTATAATTTCCCTAATTTTATTTTTTAGTGATTACCTCTATGTATTGCTATTGCAAAACCAACAGTTTTCAAATTTAAATTGTATCCACAGCAGTCATCTTTGTGTCATGGTGCATGAAAAAATTTGGTTATACAGTAAGGGAAAATGTTAAATGTTACACTTTGTCGCCACCATAAACGTTTTAAACCTGAAATGTTCTGCATGCACACTATACTTACCTAGGTACCCCTAAATTTGGACTTCACCTTTCCCATTATAAATTGACCCTAAAAGTGAAACTTTCAGTGATCTTAATAATTAAATTAGGACTTAAGTTGCAAGCCTGTGCACAATATTTATATGTACACATGTACCCTGTAATGTGCTATATACACTGTTTTTTGTTTTAAAGGGATACTCAGGTTAAATTAAATTGTCATGATTCAGATACAGAATGTAATTTTAAACAACTTTCCAATTTACTTCCATTAAAAAAAATGTACACAGTCTTTTATATTTACAATTTTTGAGTCACCAGATCCTACTGAGCATGTGCAAGAATTCACAGACTATACGTATATGCATTTGTGATTGGCTGATTGCTATCATATGGTACAAGGGGAGTGGAAATATGCATAACTTTGAAATTTGTTATAAAAAAATCTACTACTCATTTGAAGTTCAGACTAAGTGCTATTGCATTTTCTTGTTATCTTGCATTTGTTGATTATGCAAATCTAATGTGTTGGTCCTTTAAGTAGCTAGGACTATTCTAAGTTGAGATTATTATTATTATTATTATCGGTTATTTGTAGAGTGCCATGACACAAAGATGGCCACCGTGGTTAAACCAAGTAAAATACAATTTTAAAACTGATGGTTTTGCAATACTAATACATAGAGGTTAACCACTCACAAAAAAACTAGGAAAATTAAAAATGGTCAAGCAACCAACTTAACAATTATTGGAGTACTTGAGATGGATTGACCCTGTACCAATGTTATACACTGCTACAAACCCTATAGTGCTCAACGTTGTATAACATTGTTGCATAGACAGCTGACATGTAGTGCCAAAGACGCATGCATGCTCCAGAGTTTGACTAGACACACTCTTCAATAAAGGATACCAAAAGAGTAAAGTAAATTTGCAAAAAGAAGTACATTTGTTTAAAAATTGCATCCTGTTTTTTGAAAATGTATTTTTTTATTTTTTTGTCCCTTTAAAGGTGTATAAATCTTTGTAAACAGCCATCTAAAAATATATATATTCGAAATATGAATATATAGTCTGCTAAATCCACTTACTTTTTTGTGAAAACAAAGCATCTAAATATGTTTAATTATATTTTGCTCTCCAAAAATCCCCTACAAGAGCCCAGACAAGTGCTCAGAACTATCCCTAAGTTCATAATAGCACTTCCTCTAATCGAGCAGCAGTAGGCAAACTGTAATTATAATATTAATGATAAGAACTCGCTCTACAAATAGCATGTGCAGTAATGACCTATTGAATGCGCACTATGGGGTATATTTATCAATGTGCCAGCGGACATGATACGAAGTAGCGTATCATGTCCACTGCACATCGATAAATTCCGACAGCATAAGCTGTCGGTTTGATAAATATGCCCCTTAAAGTCATGGTAAACCTTTAACATCAAATGCCATATATTTAATCTTTGCCATTAAAAAAGTATACGTGTATCTTTTCTGTTTTTAATCCATCTGTTAAAGGGTTAAATTAGTGCTTTTATTGTTATGCCGGCCCACTTGGATGAACTCTTGTTTTTTTAATGACAATTCTAGTGAACATCCAATCAGCATGTGTGTCATTTGACAATCTTGATGTCCAGCTCCTTTAAAGTCCTTAGAAAGCCTATGTAGAGAATGGATTTGACTGCTCTATACATCACAACCCAGCCAAAAGAGGAAATGAAGGGGGGCAGAGGAACAGACAATATCAATTTTTTTTTTTAAATATTTATATGGTTTTCTTTGCAAACTAATATATTTTTCATTGCAACATTCTTATAGTCTGAAATTTACCATCACTTTAATCACAAGCTGCGCACAAGAACTACCTCTTGCTCTGCTTCCAGCGCTTGGTTGATGATGCGCTAAAGGCAGAGATGAGACCTGAAGCATTATGCACATGCATAAGTCATGGATCAGGACGGACCGCACATGTGGGGCGCCATCACTGTTCTACCCAGGAAGAACACTGTTATAGGGCTTCCTTAATTATCTTAATGATGGGATTGGAAGCAGTACTATTTTGAAATAGAAACTACAAGTAAATTGTACAAAATGTTTATTAGTTGTTAATTACAGATAGTAATTGTCTTATACAATGTTTTTAACTATATCATCTTTGGGGGTTTCCTGTCCCTTTAAGGAAGTGTGCAATGGCTGTTCCGTAGGGTTGCTAGGGGGATATGACCTCTAAATGTTTTATGTAGCACCTTGATTGTGTGCAACACTGTTGTGGAACTGTCAACTGGAGCTTGAAAGACTTTCCGTTAGCCATTTGCAGTTTATTTCTTTTTCTCACACATTGGCTCTTAATTTCTGCCCTGATTTCCTTCCTCTTTGTTTATTCACAGGTTACAGTTCCTTTGCTGTCACTTTATTGCATTTATTTTGATTTCTTTAAAACATAACTTGTCAGGAGGCTGATTAGTTTGTCCCTAATGGTGCCTGCAACAGCTGAATGGCTGAATCTTTAGACTTGCCTTTGCATGTTGCTGGTTTGTTTTTTATTTTATCTACTGCCCAATACCTTACAGTTGTATTTGCAACTTAAAATGTTTAGGGATTTTAAATTGCAGAGTAGTCCAGAAATACACCCATGGAAAAACAATTGGTGAAACATATTAGTTTCCTTTTCTTTGGCCGGTCAGAGACTGCTCTAAGGTGAAATTTGAGACTATGGACATGAATTACTAAGCTGCGGATGCAGCTGCTTCTGCGTGAGCCTGCAGGCTCACCATAAATGTAAGTTAAGAAGCAGCGATCTTAAGACCGCTGCTCTTTAACTCGTCCGCCACCTCTGATATGACCTCTGAGGTGGCGGACAGCAATCAGCCTGATCGTATACGATCGGGTTGATTGACACCCCTTGCTAGCGGCTGATTGGCCGTGAATGTGCACAAGTATTTCACAAGGAATGCTTGTGCAATGATAAATGCCGACAGCATATGCTGTAAGCATTTATCGATGTAGGGCGAACATGATCCGCTACAGCAGATTATGTCCGCCCAAACATGATAAATCGTCCCCTAAATGTAGCATTATCGTTCATACAAGAGAAAGTAATGTAGGTTTTAGGGTGACTATAACACCTGAAATTCCAGAAGTGCTAAACCCCTATATATAGGGGTACCGTTTAATCCTGATTGGCTAATTTTAATCAGCCAATAGTAGGAACATTTTTTAAAATTTAACTTCTAATCATCCAATAGAAAAGGATAATTAGAATTGCTATTGGCTGATTAAACTCAGCCAATAGGGATTGACTGATTTTAAATCAGCCAATCGGGATTAAGTGCTACCTTTATATATATATTTCAGTGTGCGGCTGCTACTCTGTGCACATGCTACAATTGTGTACCCATTAGTCACCAAATGTCACTGTGAGTATTACCTGCTGTTTGTGTATCTCAATGTCTATTTGTCTCCCAGGAACAGGGTCGGCTCCAGAACAAATGAAATGGGGGGGCATTTTTTTTTCACGAGGGGGCACGCATTTAAAAAGCATGTATGAGAGTCAAAATAAGAGCAGGCCTACTGTGACAGTCCAGGGGTTACATTTATCAGATCTCTGGCTGTGCAGGAGTTAGATTTGTTTATATTTCTGGAAGTGCAGCGGTTACATGTGCCATATCTCAAGGAGTATAGGGGTTACATTTATAAGATGTATGGCAGTGCCGCAGCAGTTACATTTACCAGATTTATGGCAGTGCAGGAGTTACATTTGTCATATCTCAGGAATGTCTCCCACATATGACACAGCCAGTGGACACTGTTTGCATGTGTAGCTCTACCAATGACCCTACTAATGATCAAATAAGCTTTTATGTGACAATAAGTTTGAGTGCCAAGCAGTACATTACTTGTACAGATATTATTAATGATATTTACCAGGACACACACAGTATATACAGTATGTATATACACACAAATTATATATATATATATATATTTATATATATATATATATATATATATATATATATATATATATACACACACACACATACATATACACACACATATATATACACACACACGCAGTGTATATACACATATATATATATATATATATATATATATATATATATACATACACACACACACTGTGTGTATGTATGTATATATATGTATGTAAAAAAAATAATATATATATATATATATATATATATATACACACACACACACAAAAGGTATATCTCAGTAAATGAAAGCACTCTCAGGACAAAAGGTAAAAAAGCAGTATTTATTAACGTTTCAGGGTTCACACAGACCCCTTCATCAGATGAAGGGGTCTGTGTGAACCCCTGATACGTTAATAAACACTGGGGTTTTTTTTACCCACTATTGAGAAGTCCTGAGAGTGCTTTCATTTACTGAAATATACCTTTTCATGCTAGTACCCAGGCTGTTGACCCAGGAGGACGGATTTACTTACAGGAGGAGTATATATATATATATATATATATATATATATATATATATATATATATATATATATATATATATATATATATATATATATATGTGTATATATACACACACACAGTATATATGTATATACACACACATACATATATATATATATATATATATATATATATATATATATATATATGCACACAGTGTGTGTATTATGTGTATGTATGTACAGTGAAAAGATCCACATCCATTCTTTTATTTATTCCCTCTGGGGCCCTGGTGTGTAATTTTACTATCCAAAATATTTCTTTTTTACGAAGATTTATATATATATATATATATATATATATATATATAAATCTTCGTAAAAAAGAAATATTTTGGATAGTAAAATTACACACCAGGGCCCCAGAGGGAATAAATAAAAGAATGGATGTGGATCTTTTCACTGAATAATTTTGTACATTTTGTTCTAACATCAATTGGTCCAAGTCTAGGTGTATAAACCACCACATGATTACACAAAAAAAGTTTGGTTCCCCCATAGGTATTATCATCTCTTCCCACAGATTATCTAGATTGTTTAGATCATGTATAGATCTTAGATATAACCTTAGAGTGTTCTAATTTGATCCCTAGCAGAATAGCTAGAGTTTTTCTCTTCCTCCTTGACTTATATATATTCATATCTATGCATATCCTTTAAATAACGCTAAAGTTAGTCATTTGTATAATTTTTAGGATATGTGATTGTCTTAGTATGTAAGGTTCTAGGCAGTTGTGTAATGTCACTGCAGTTCTTGTCACCGCCTTAATGTACATTCAACTGGCAGCTGTAGTGTGATGTTGATCTACTGCGGTGACATTGCACAATACCACCGTTATTTAGTTTCTTTTTTCGAGGTTATTAGTTTGGTTATGAAAGTTTCTAAACCATTTTTTGTCACATAGAGTAATCCTTGATTATAGATATCTAATATGGCAATTTCTTGATTTATTAGTATATATTGCCTAACTGCTGTTATACCAACTACTTTCAACTTGGATAGTATAATAATAAATAGTCCTTATCATACTATTATTAGACAATTCTTTGCAATGATTATCATTCACACATTATGTTTTAACATTTGCTTTTGTTTTATTTTAAGTAACAATATATGTTTCTAATTTTTAAAAAACATTTTATTTCACTTTTGTAAAAAATATTTTCCTGTATATCATTTGTTTATTTTTATACTTATTTCTCTCTAGCAATCTTAAAATAATTTTTTTCCTTTATAAATGTACGTTTATCATTTTATTTAATGCTTTTGTTGTTAATATTTGTTATTGTGTTTATTGCAAGATATGAGTGTTGTTTGTGTGACCTATGTAGGAGCTGACACCCTTTCACAATTGCCATTAGCTTACTATTGGTTCATTGAAATCTGTAAAAACAAATTGCTGATTGGCTGCTAGCCCCTATATAGGTTCTGACTTACCTAGACTCTTTAGCCTCTGATGAAGCGCATGTACGCATGCGCAAAACGCGTCAGGTGTTCATCTGAACCTGCACCTGCTATTTGGCAACCTGGCTGAATAAAGATACCTTTTGCATCAAGTTTCCAGTCTCCGGGTCTCCTATCTTTTTTCCCCCTGGTGGGATATACCTTCTTTCTATATATATATATATATAATAAAACAACTTTGGGGACAAATAGGAGATGTTTTGAAACATATAAATAATAAACATAAGGCTATTTCACTCATTGTCCCACAGCTACATTTGAAGTTTGTGTATGTGAGCACCTATAATCTGACACACTTTTGCACTGATCACTGCAGATAAAGCAGGCACAATGCACACTTGTTTTCTGTGACCTGCAGTGGGGAAACCAAGGAATTCCCAATTTGCCTCTTTATCTGTGGCTTTCAGGATATAAAGCACAATAGGGAAGGGATACTACTCTCACACACACATTGGTTATTCGGCTGTGTTTTCACAAAATTACTCCTGCCTTCCCTCTCACTGACTGCTTCTCCCAGCACTTCCTGCAGAGGTCTGATTATGTCATCATCTCACTTCAGCTCCGTAGTAAGTGGGCTAGCACGAGGAGGGGCATTGCAAGTCCTAGGTTAACTGTGAGAGCACCAGCAGGGAAATGCAACTTTATTTGTTATCTGGTTGTAAATAGAGGAGAGTTAAGAGATTAGCTGGGCCCTCCTAAGTGGTGGATCTCCAGGGTCCAGTGGCCGCAAATGGTGTATGCGACATTTGGGACCCTGGGGGACCCGTCACTTTTAAAATGTAAAAAAAAAAAATGTAAATTAATTTTTTTTGCCCAGGGGAGTACAGCATACAATTTGGGTGGGCATTGCCTCCCAATGCTCCTCCTTGGAGCCGACCCTGCCCAGGAATAACCGATAAAGTTGTATATGTCCTATACAAAGACTACAGCATGGACCTATATATTAAGCAGCGTGCAGACAAGCTTCTCAATTTGAGAAGTTGTCCACACGCATTTGCTACATATAGGCAGTGGATCTGTTCATTCACAAGCCTGTATGCATTATTACAGAGAAGGGTCTGTCAATCACCCCAGAGGTGGCGAAGAGTGTAAGAAGCAGCAGGAAGCTAAGGCCCTAAGTCTCCTGTTTCTCTGGAGATGGAGGAATACACAATTTGGATTGCAATGTTTTCTTACTATGCTTAATTAAACATTTTATAGAGGTTTTAAGTTTGTGTTGAATATACCATTTATAAGTCAGCGAGCCAGTGTAATGCTGCAAGATAATACATGTGATCCTGTTAAAGATTTGGGCAGGATTATACATTGCACTGTTTGCCTGTTCACTGCTGCAAAATAGCATGAACTCTGGATAACTCTCACAGACTTAAATGTTTAGTAAGGGCGTCTGTAATGTCTTGCTATGCTGATAATCGAGTTTATAAAAAGAACAGTCTTCAAGTCTGAACATTTCTTTGTAGAATGAGAACTGCCAGTCACACGTATCTCCAATTCTTTGTTAGTATGGGACATCTAATTAAAAAAGAGGCTTATGTAGGAATGACTAATTCTGGTCAACATGAAATTCATTTTAAGGGAATGTGTACATTAAAGGGACAGTCAAGTCCAAAAAAAACTTTTATTTTTCAAATAGGGCATGCAATTTTAAACAACTTTCCAATTTACTTTTATCAACAATTTTGCTTTGTTCTCTTGGTATTCTTAGTTGAAAGCTAGACCTAGGAAGGCTCATATGATAATTTCTAAGCCCTTGAAGACTGCCTCTAATCACATGCTTTGTATTTGCTTTCAACAGCAGGGGAGAGCTAGTTCAGGTAAACCCTATAGATAACATTGTGAGCATGCCCGTGGATTGTGGCAGACACTGCACTAATTGGCTAAAATGCAAGTCAATAGATAATAACTAAAAGTCATGTGATTAGGGGCGGTCAGAAGATGCTTAGATACAAGATAGTCACAGCAGTAAAAAGTGTATTAATATAACAGTGTTGGTTATGCAAAACTGGGGAATGGGTAATAAAGGGATTATCTATCTTTTTAAACAACAGAAAATCTGGTGTTGACTGTCCCTTTAACTCTAGTCATTTCTACTGTTTTCCAGTTTCTTTTTTTTATTCTTATTCATGTTATTGTTCACCAATAGCGCTTTGGCAGGAGTTTGCCTTATCAGCCAGTGAGATAACTTTTTCCAGGGATGAGTTCTGCACCTCATGTTAGTTTCAATTTAAATAGTGTAAACTTAAAGGGACACTGAACCCAAATTTATTTCTTTTGTGATTCAGATAGAGCATGCAATTTTAAGCAACTTTCTAATTTACTCCTATTATCAAATTTTCTTCATCCTCTTGTTATGTTTATTTGAAAAGCAAGAATGTAAGTTTAGATACCGGACCAGTTTTGGTGAACAAACTGTGTTGTCCTTGCTGATTGGACAGCACCAATAAACAAGTGCTATCCATGGTGCTGAACCAACAATTTGCTGGCTCCTTAGCTTAGATGCCTTCTTTTTCAAATAAAGATAGCAAGAGAACGAAGAAAAATTGATAATAGGAGTAAATTAGAAAGTTGCTTAAAATTGCATGCTCTATCTGAATCATGAAAGAAAAAATTTGGGTTCAGTGTCCCTTTAAACTTTTTTATGCAAACAGATAATAACATAAACATTATTAACATTTGTCATATAAAAACTCAAAAACCCTAGACTATTCTTAAAGAGATAGAAAGGTCAAAATTTTAAACGTACCCGACTGTATTTCAATTTTGAATAGAAACATTTTTTACAATATTCGTCCAAAAGCAAAAATGCTTCTAATAAAAGGTAGAACTGTTTTTCAGTGGCATACACAAATATTCTGTGAGTGCCCTGTGCACCAGCACTACCTTTCCACTTGTAATGTACCCCTTAATCTGTCTCTTTCATGGGGATTATAAAAACCCTAGTACCTCATAAAGCCTCAAAAGATATCTTTTTCAAACCTAAATATCTCAAAAAGTCAAATTTTCCAGTTTGCCTGATGATTTCCAGTTACATGGCACATACCAAATTGTATCACTAGTCCTTTCCAATATTATTTGTTTTCAAGGTTAGTCTTTAAAAATAAAGAAGTAATTCATTTAACTGAAACTATGACTTCACGATGAACAGATAAGTAAGATGAAGCTGCCTTAGCAGTATCACACATAATGTATTCCATTAAAAAGTCTTATAGATTTATTTTGAAACAGTAAAACCCTAATATACACCTCACAGCCAGGACCTTTCAGTTCCTCAGGGTTGCAGCTTCCTCTTCACAGATGTTCATCTGGAATTCAGAAAATGTAGCCAAGGTTTCATTTACATGAAGAGACCAATGAAGAGATGACAATGAGATATCAGGTGACAGTGCATGATGGCTCTGACAGTTGTTAAATGTGCTACAAAATAATGCATATTCTGGTCAAAAGGAAATTTCACTTATTTGAAGAAATATCTGTTTTTCATTGAATTCTGAACTTGAAGATGATATATTATAGTATATTTTGTTGGGCCTTTATTTTCTTCTGAAATGTTAAAGGGACATTAAACTTGCAATTTAATCTTTCCATAAATGGTTAAATTAAGGATGACTTTTTGCACATTTAATACCAGATATTGTGTCAGGTTCTCTAGTTATTCTATATTATTTAAACTGGTGTTAAAATCATATTATTACCAATTATACCTGCTTAAAACAAAGGCATAGACCCCTAGTTATCAAGCCGTCAACCTCAAATACGCTGGAATTCCGAAGCGTATTTGTGGCGAGGCTGATTCGCCTTAGTTTGCAAGCCCTGCTGCCCGTCAAAAGTAGAATTTTGTGACGTAAGCTTCAATCCACCAGGGAAAAGTCCGACACAGATCGATTCTTACGTTATTCCAGATGTTCCGCACACAAGTGTGGCACAATCTGACTACTTTTGCTAGTTATCAAATGACTAGCAGGTACGCTCGGCACTTTTCCGGCCCAGCGTACCTGGTTTTCAATCTGCCGCCCTGGAGGTGGCAGATCCCATAGGAATCAATGGGAGTCTGACCATAGCGAAAGTTCATGTTCGCTGCTGCCCGACATCCCATTGATTCCTATGGGAGATGTCTGCACCTAACACCCTAACATGTACCCCGAGTCTAAACACCCCTAATCTGCCCCCCCTACACCGCCGCAACTAAATAAAGTGTTTAACCCCTAAACCGCCGCTCCCAGAGCCCACCGCCACTCTAATAAACTTATTAACCCCTAATCCGCCGCTCCTAGACCCCGCCGCAACTATAATAAATGTATTAACCCCTAAACCGCCGCTCCCGGAGCCCACCGCCACCTACATTATACCTAGTAACCCCTATCCTGCCCCCCCTATACCGCCGCCACCTATAATAAATTTATTAACCCCTATCCTGCCCCCCCCTACACCGCCGCCGCCACTAAAATAAAATTATTAACCCCTAAACCTAAGTCTAACCCTAACATCCCCCTAACTTAAATATTAATTAAATACATCTAAATAAATATTATTCTTATTAACTAAATTAATCCTATTTAAAACGAAATACTTACCTTTAAAATAAACCCTAATATAGCTGCAATATATATAATAATTATATTGTAGCTATCTTAGGATTTATTTTTATTTTACAGGCAATAGCTACCTAGATAAAATAAAGTCAAATTTACCTGTAAAATAAAAACTAACCTAAGTTTCAATTACACCTAACACTACACTATCATTAACTAAATTATTCCTATTTAAAACTAAATACTTACCTATAAAATAAACCCTAATATAGCTACAATAAAATTAATAATTACATTGTAGCTGTTTTAGGATTTATATTTATTTTACAGGTAACTTTGTATTTATTTTAGCTAGTTAGAATAGTTATTAAATAGTTATTAACTATTTAATAACTACCTAGCTAAAAGAAATACAAAATTACCTGTAAAATAAATCCTAACCTAAGTTACAATTAAACCTAACACTACACTATCATTAAATTAATTAAATAAATTACCTACAAATAACTACAATTAAATACAATTAAATAAACTAACTAAAGTACCAAAAATAAAAAAAAACTAAGTTACAAAAAATAAAAAAAATAAGTTACAAACATTTCAAAAATATTACAACAATTTTAAACTACTTACACCTAATCTAAGCCCCCTAATAAAATAACAAAGCCCCCCCAAATTAAAAAAAATGCCCTACCCTATTCTACATTAAAAAGTTAACATCTCTATTACCTTACCAGCCCTTAAAAGGGCCTTTTGCGGGGCATGCCCCAAAGAAATCAGCTCTTTTGCCTGTAAAATAAAAATACAACCCCCTCAACATTAAAACCCACCACCCACACACCCCTACTCTAACCCAAACCCCCCTTAAATAAACCTAACACTACCCCCTGAAGATCATCCTACCTTTAGCCATCTTCAGCCAGCCGACCACCGATGGAACAGAAGAGGACATCCGCAGCGGCCGAAGTCATCATCCAAGGGGCGCTGAAGAAGTCTTCCATCCGAATGAAGTCATTTAAACCTAAGTCTAACCCTAACCCTAACACCCCCCTAACTTAAATATTAATTAAATACATATAAATATTATAACTCTTATTAACTAAATTAATCCTATTTAAAACTAAATACTTACCTTTAAATTAAACCCTAATATAGCTACAATATAAATAATAATTATATTGTAGCTATCTTAGGATTTATTTAGTTGCGGCGGGGTCCGGGATTGGCAGGATAGGGGTTAATAAATTTATTATAGTCGCGGCGGTATAGGGGTTACTAGGTGTAATGTAATGTAGGTGGCGGTGGGCTCCGGGAGTGGCAGTTTAGGGATTAATACATTTATTATAGTTGCGGCGGGGTCTAGGAGCGGCGGTTTAGGGTATAATACATTTATAAAAGAGTTGCGGCGGGGTCTAGGAGCGGCGGTTTAGGGGTAATAACTTTATTTAGTTGCGGGGGGCTCCGGGGCACCGGTATAGGGGGTAGAACAGTGTAGTTTAGTGTGGGTGCTTAATGACAGGGGTATCAATAAAGCTGTCAAAAAGCCGAAGAGCAGCGATATCGGATGAGTGATAACTATCACAGTCTGCTGCTCATCGCCCCGTACTTGGTGCACGGCTTTTGACAGCTTTCTTGATAACTTTGGCGAGATTAGTCCGCGGCGGCGATGGTAGGCGAGCTTAGGCGGGCGTATTGGACCGGCGAAGGCAGGTAAGTAGACACGTTGATAACTAGGCCTCTTTGTGTCAATACACACTGCAATCCAATGATATCAGCAGGTTTTACACAACCAGCAATTATATGCAGAAGATAGACGATGTTCACTGACTTTTAAACCCACTTGTGCACACTGATATCACCTCTTCATGTGTCCTGTATCAACAGCATATGCTTAAATTAAAACTGGCATTTCAGAGTCCATATAATACATACTGTATGTACTAATGGAAATTTGAAAATTACAAACTCCAAGCGAATCATATTCTTCAAACCCCCCCCCAAAACAAAACAAAAATAAAAAAAAACTCAGTTGTTCTTTCCTATACTAACCCTTACAACATTCTAGCCAGAATAATAAGTGAATTCCCTAAGGCCAGTTTATACAGTCCCATTGAAGAGGGATGTGCATGAGTTGGTATATAAGGGAGTTCATGGGGTAAATAATTTACCCCATACCTAGTCAACTGATCTGCTGTGTGGTATTCCTTATCTGCAAGTTTCCAAATACCATAAGGATGTAAAATAAAAATGAGACTGTTTAACCAAGTAAAGGTAGTATTTTCTATCTGTTAATTGCATGTTATTAAGAGCCTATCATATTTCAGGCACATTTTCTTATTGAATTTACTAAGCAGATAATTGTAAAGAATGGAAAATAGTAATGTTAAACATTTTCCTTTTTTTAATTTGCTTCAAATGCATACGCTACCTAGATAATAGTTTTTGCTCTTTTTCTTTTTATAATATGATTCTTTAGACTTAATGAAGGAGCAGTACCTATCTATAAATTAGTGGCAAGTGTCATTTCTTTTACTTCTGAGCTGCGTTGATTTTCGTTACTTGCAGAGACCTGTGTCAGAATTTCTTTCAGACTTAGATCTTTGAAGTCACATAGGAAAGGATTTAGATTTCTTTTCAGCACAGCTGCTATATATTTTTTTTCAATGGCTAAATTATCCAGTCATTTGTGGAAAATATTGTGAAGCTGAATTAACGCTGCTCTGAATCTCTTTTGCAACTATAGCAAGAGTTTTAAACAAAGTTCCTCTTTATACGACTTGTATTCTCTTCGGACGCTTGTGTTTTCCTCCACTGAAGTAAAAGGAATTGGTTAATCGCCTGTTTGTGAGACTGTGCAGCTGTGAAACTGTTGGGTAAATAAAAGTATTTAATCTACGTAGGTGGCTTGGTACATAAATATAAAAAGTATCTGCATAATGTATTTAATTCTAAAAGACTCATTTAACCATAGGCTCATGAGAATGTTGCATACTGTTGTATGCCGTTCATTTTTATAGCAGATTAAAAGCAGAAAAATGAAAATGATTTTTTAAAAAGAGATAGTTTAGAAAAAAGAAATATATCATCTTTGTGAGACTTTACCTGACAATTTTATGTTTTTTTTAGCCTTAAAGTGATGGTAAATCCAAGCGTTTAACAGCTACCTCCCAGTAGTGCCATTGCTGCTCCTTCAAAAAAGGATACCAAGAGAATGAAACAAATTTGATTAAAGAAGTCATTTGGCAAGTTGTTTAATTTTGAACGCTCTATCTGAATCATGAAAGAAAAAAATAGAGATTAATTTCCCTTAAAGTGATGGTATATCCAAGCGTATAACAAACACTAGGATTTACCATCACTACAAATCAAGTGGAATTTAAGTGATGAGATATGTAAAAAAAGGTACTAAATTCACCTGTTCTGTGCCACTGCACAGCGCTAAACTCAGCAGCTCCGGCTGCCCATGTCACATCGCTCTTCTATCAATGAGGTGCCGCTTGCACCTCTAAACCAATAGCCGTGCATGCATACAAAACACTGTCAGCTGACACGCACGGCTTATGGTTCAGATGCGCAAACATCACCTCATTGAAGGAGATCTATGTGCCGCGGGTGGCCAGAGCCGCTGAGTTTTAGCGCTATGCAACGGCACAGAAAGGGTGGGTTTAGCATCCTTTTTTACATATCTCATCACTTAAACTCCACTTGATTTTTAGTAACGGTAAATCCTATCATTTGTTATACGCTTGGATATACCATCACTTTAAGGGAAATGAATCTCAATTTTTTTCTTTCATGATTCAGATAGAGCGTTCAATATTAAACAACTTGCCATTTGACTTCTTTAATCAAATTTGTTTCATTCTCTTGGTATCCTTTTTTGAAGGAGCAGCAATGGCACTACTGGGAGGCAGCTGAACACATAAGGTATGCCAATAACAATGAAGTTGTATGTGTTTAGCCGCTAGATATGTGCATTTAGAGGCTTCAGATATCTCTGAATGTGGAAGGCGGCAGTCGCACGTGATACCGCACGTGACATTCGGCTATTTTCAGAGCAAAATTTATTCTTGTGAAACTGCAACACACTAGGATCTAGATTAGCTTAGATCCTAGTGTGCTTCAGTTTCACAAGAATAAATATGGTCCTGAAAATAGCCAAAGGGCACATGGGACCACCTACTTCTGCAAGCGGAGGTATGCTAAACTTCCGAATTCACATATCTAGTAGCCACCAATCAGTAGTTAGATTCTAGCGGCACATTTCTGCTTCTGAGCCTACCTATGTATGCTTTTCAACTAAGGATACAAAGAAAACAAAGCAAATTAAATAATAGAAGTAAATTGTCTAAAGCATGAACGTTAAATTTTGAGTTTACTGTGCCTTCAAATTGACATATTTATATTGCCCCTTTTCCTGTAATTTATATCTAAAATTTGAAAGCATTCAAATTCTCCTCACTTTCTATAGCACTATATGTGGGTAATGACATGTTATACAAGCATAAAATATTTTTTAGCACAGGTATCAATTAAAAAAATGTAATGCTTTTTAAAAATGCATTCTGTTATATGACACATGCAGAAAAAAGTGTACGGTTGGGGTCCGTTAGTGAACACTTACGGTACAACTGCTGTGGTTGTCCCCTAAATGGATCATTATTACACCTTAAGGAACTAATATGCACCATTTAGGGGTAAATAAGGTACAAATATGTTTCCAACTGTCAAAGGGTCCATGTCTGTACCCTTTAATTCCACCAGAAAGGTACAATCATTTTGTGACTAAAAGGTTGAGGGGGATGGGTGGTTCAAGGCTGCCAAACCCTGCAAGTCCATATAATTTGTGCACCTCAATTATTTAATGAACACATAACTGGCAGTTACCAACAATGAATTTAACATGCATGTTGTACAGCAAAATAATTAGTTTTCAATGGTTGTTGGTAATATGCAAGAAGTGGGCAAGGCAACAAAAAATACTTAACCCATATCTTCAATAACACTGTGCTGCTGGTTCTAAATAGCACACAAGCACTTAACATTTTAATGTTTATATTTAGAGCATCAATATGATAACTCTTAAACATAAAGCAAACATATAAACTTGAATTACTAAGAAAAAAAATTGTTTTAAATTCTATAAAATAAATAAGAGCTGTTCCCCAGTCACATACATGGACATTGTGTAACACGCCATAGCGCCATCTATTGGTTGAAAGTTCCTTGACATGTGTAACACAGCTCCATCTATTGGTAGAAGTTTCATCACTAAAATGTGTATTGGGGAAATAGACTAATTTGCATATATTTTGTATAAAGTGAGAATTCAATGTATGGTTGTGAGTTTTATCGTTTATCCCTCCCCTGAATCCCCCTTCTTTTCATTAGCGTTATATTTTATTATTATGTTGTTTTCTATGTTTTCTATATATTTATGTTTTATGTGGTGTGTCACCCTAAGTTAAATGGGGTGTTGTTAGGCTCTAGTACAGAGTGAAATAAAACATTTTGAGTATCTCCTTTTAGAACTGTTTGTTTAGCCTGGTTATTTCAGGAATTCCTGTAGCAGACGTCTTGAGACCTTCTATTTGGCACACTATCCAAACTTATCAAACTGCACTGTGGCTATTGTAATACTGTCTGAACAAGTACACATTAGGCGAATGCATAGTTGAATGTTATATAATAAATTTGATGGAACAGCATTTTTAATATGCTGAGTTGAGTACAAATATGCCATCATGAGGTACAAAGGGCTTGTCACTGGGGCAGTACCCTATAAAGGCCAAATTTGCACCATTTATAAGGGTACATTATGGTACCATAGTATTGACATCCAATCTAGTCAACAAAGGTACATATTTGCCTTTGAAAGGTACAATCTACAAGGGTACCAATATGTACCTATGTTAAAGGGTACAGCAGGTGTACCTTTGAGGGTACTGCCCCAGTGACAAGCTGTTGTACCCCTAAAGGTACAATTTTTGCATATTTTTTCTGACAGTGTGGAAAAGATGAGTTTAAAGGAACATTAATGTGATAATTGTTTATATAAATGCATCATAAATTATTAGCAGTATTGCAAAAGATCTACATGTATATTTTAAAAATGTTATTTTGGTAGTAAAATATATTGTGTTTGTAATTATGCATAATTAAACATTTTGGCTTAGATTACAAGTGTAGTGCAAAATTATCATTCCCCAAGTGCGATATTTACCTTCCACTCAGTAATACCAGCGCACGCAAATAGCACTCCACTTGTAATCTAGTCCTTTATAGGGAATACAATATTGGCTTTAATTACCATTTATTGTTGCTTTGCTTAATTGCCCATGACAACATGTACTGTAGGTGAAGCACACTGCTGATGCTTTCTTTATCATAGACAAAAAAATGTGCAAAGAGAATGTATTTTCATCAGAAACATTGAGTGACAATAAGATTTCCCACTAAATAGAGGTGTTACCTCAAAAATAAAGACGCATTTGAGATATCTGCATATAAGAAAAGTTATAACAACACAATATCATCTGTTAAAAAGGTACAATTCCAAATAACCTCTTTCAGAAGCAACAAAAAGATTTTTCTTTAAGAACTGCTACAGGGATCTGTCACAATTTCATATCTGCTCTGAAAATAAAAGCAGTGTTTGCACACAGACACCTCTATCTATAAATGGAATTCCATTCTTGCTGGAGTTTCTTGTAGAGTGCTTTGCACAGCTGTAAAACAATTCATACACTCAGTTTTATATCAGAATAGACAGATCTATTATATAGATGCTGACCACTTGCCCTCCGTTAGTAGTGTTTGGCAGAGACAGATTGTTTCAAAATTGCACACAGATTTTCCCTATCAAATACAGTTCATAGTCATATATACAGGATATCAATAATACAAGTGTCTGAGCCTGTTCTCTGCGTGTTTTTTAGTGCTAAAATGACATATATAAAACCTCCCAGTGGCTACTCGATAGAGCAATGTGCCTATTTTTAGTAAATGCTGACAGATTTAAAGGTACAGTAAAATCACAATTAAACTTTCATTATTCCCGAAAGGGCATGCAATTTTAAACAACTTTGTTTGCTTCTATTATGAAGTTTGCTTTATTTTATTATTTTTCTGTGTTGAAAAGCATAGCCTAGATAGGTTCAGGAGAGACAATGTACTACTGGGAGCTAGCTGAACACATCTGGTGATCCAAAGACAGGAGGCATAGATACAGTATATGTGCAGGAACTAATCGCCAGCTAGCTCACAGTAGTGCATTGCTGCTCCTGAGCCTACCTAGCCCTAGGCGTCTGCAGTTGTTGTCTGCTGAAGCCAATTAGGGACATATATGTAGCAGGGTTAGCTTAGGGAAATCTGCAGTCTGCATTTCCAGTTCTGAGAATTAGAAAATCCACAATTCTCAGAGCTAAAATACATGAAAATGAAGCAGAACAAATAATAAAAGTATAGTGCAAAGTAGTTTTATTATGCACATCTAACTATAATATATTAACAACTAAAGGCATTTACTGTCCATTTATTAACATTATACAAAAATGTTTTGTTTTACTTGCCCAAGGGAAATTTGCTATGCAAGTGACAAAACATTCTTGGGGATTTGACAGAAAACTACTTTGTATTAATGATTTCTTGAAGGGACAGTCTAGTCAAAATTAAACTTTCATGATTCAGATAGGGCATGCAATTTTAAACAACTTTCCAATTTACTTTTTATCATCAAATTTGCTTTATTCTCGTGGTATTCTTTATTGTAAGCTAAACCTAGGTAGGCTCATATGCTAATTTCTAAGCCCTTGAAGGCCGCCTCTTATCTCAGTGCATTTTGACAGTTTGTCACAACTAGAGGGTGTTAGTTCATGTGTGCCTTATAGTTCACATTGTGCTTACTCTCATGGAGTTATTTAGGGTTCAGTGCTGATTGGCTAAAATGCAAGTATGTCAATAAGGGGCAGTCTCCAGAGGCTTAGATGCAAGGTAATCACAGAGGTAAAAAGTATATTAATATAACTGTGTAGGTTATGCAAAACTGGGGAATGAGTTATAAAGGTATTATCTATCTTTTAAAACAATAAAAATTCTGGAGTAGACTGTCCCTTTAAGCTTCTATTAAAGGACCATTAAAACATAAGAAACACGTTGAAACATAAAATGCTTTATAAATCCAAAATTTCATATATAAAGTTTTGCAACTTATTTTTCGTTATCATTTTTATGAGGCTAACTGCATAAAAAGTGTGTTTCTAATAAATGATACACAAAAAAAGGAATCTGTTCTCAGAAAACCGAATTGTCATCGAGCATCATTTTGTTATAACAAATGTATCATTTTCCAGCTACAAATAATATAGTATTGAGATATTATGTAAATTGTACCAAATGACTACCAGATGATTAGGCTGGAATTGTTTCCTTAGCTTTAGTATACAGGGATGAGTAATTTTCATCATAAATGTGTTAGCTGACTGCACATGGACAGGGATCCATTATTATTAAAGTCTCAGCCATGTGTTTAAATAATTTCCAAGCCCGTTTTCTCTCTACTGAGAGATTTCAAAGTTAGGGTTTAATAAAGTGTCTCGTCTACTATAAAGAACTGTGTATATACTATATGCAAGCAAATGTAAGCCTAACCTAGGTATTTTTTGTATACACACACACACCTACACATACACAAACATACACACACACACCTACACAAACACACACTCATATACACCTACACAAACAGACACACACACCTACACCAACACACACTCATATATTTACATAAACACATACACACCTACACAAACACACACACAAACATACACACACACTCATATACACCTACACAAACAGAACACACACCTACACCAACACACACTCATATATCTACATAAACACACACACACCTACACAAACACACACACAAACATACACACACACACAAACATACACACACACACACACTCATATACACCTACACAAACAAACACACACACACACACACACACACACCTACACCAACACACTCATATATCTACATAAACACACACACACACACACCTACACAAACATACACACATGCATGTACACCTACACAAACACACACACCTACACAAACACACACTCATATACACCTACACAAACACACACACCTACACAAACACACACTCATATACACCTACACAAACACACACAGACATCTACACCAACACACACTCATATATCTACATAAACACACACACACACACACAACTTATACTGTAAAATATGCTTTTTCCTATGTTTAATATAGAGTGAGCAAGCAACTTCTTTTTTTCTCCTGACTGGTAACATTTTATACCTGATGAAATGTAGTGGTATTTGCCCAGTAATAATAGATAGATATTATACAATTGATTTATTCTTATTATTCTGTGTTTTATAATGAAAGATTAAATGAAGAGATAACTGAGTAATATTATGAATAGATTGATCATAAAGCAAATGACAGAGGGAAGATAATACTCAGTGACACAACAATATGTTGTTCCAATACAGGATATACGTTGGGTCCCTGTGCTAGAGTTCTACAACTGCAAGTTAAGAAGCAGTGGGCATAAAAGGTGACCGATTTAATTCACCCCAGACTGATGTGCCAGGGGTGTTTGACAAAACCTGTTCTCTCAGATTGGTTGTGTGAGATCAAGAGAAGAGGCTGCATACGCATTTGCTGATACAAAGATAAATGTAAGCAGCATATGATGCCCTGCTACCCGTCCCTGCGAGCTCGGGTGGATAGGTTCTCTGCCTGGAAACATTGTCTTCACACATATGAAAAATGGCAGTCTATGAGTAAATATTTGTAACTAGCTTATTCTTTATTACTTTGTGAATTATCTCTATGAATATTAGCTCCTATTTCGGACAGCTAACTTTATTACCAAGATATTACAAACTTTGCAAGCACCTTATAGTGATATAGTAAAAGTATCACATGTTCCCTTTGAGGGATTTTGATAACAACCATATTGCCTATTTGTTATAACTAATATGCATCACAAAGTATATACTGCACATTATTCAAATTAGATTTTATTTTTTAAATATGTTTTATTGTCTCAGTAAATATATATATATATATATAAAAAAAAAATTAAATACACATTTATTTTATGTGATTCTTTATACTTGCACAGGTATAAGAAACAGACATTATTTCCATCTTTATAGCTGATTGTAACATTCAGACATTTATCAAGTGTTTAGAAAATCTTCTGGGATCATTAAGTATCATCACACACCATTAGTCAAAGTTTCTCACACCAGCTCTATAACGGATTATATTTCTGTACTTTGCTCAGTTCCTGATAAACCTAGATTTCTATAGCAATTATACAGCACATATACAGTATGTGTTTTATACAAAAATAATTTGGCTACAGGACAAGAAAAAAAAAGAAAGATATTTAATATTTTAAATATTTGTAACCATCTTTTTTTTGTTGCATTATTGATATTTTTATTATATTTTTTTTACATTGTCTAAAATATTGTAAAAATTGATTCTGAGTCTAAATTATAATTAATATGCTTTTCTTTCCTTCATATTTTTTTATGAATTTATAAAAAGGTTAATTTCATTTTAAAGTAGCCTTATTCATGTATTATATATAATTCTTGGATGATGATTTATTTTAAATATTGCCATTTTTGGGTGATTAAAAAATAAATAAATAATATAAATATATACAAAACATAGATTTTGTTGTTAAGTGATTAGGACACATAAAAATAATATTTTAATATCTGTTATTTGGAATGTAATATTCAATTAAATAAATGTGAATATGTTTAATATGAATTAAATAAATCATATGTATTAAAAGTGTGTGTACGTATGTGTATGTACTGTGTATATATATATATATATATATATATATATATATATATATATATATATATATATGTGTGTGTCTGTATGGTAAGTAATATAATAATTTAATTATGTAATATTATTTCTTAATAATGAAATACAAGATTAAAAAATATATATATAATGTTCCTATCAATTGATATGTCCTTAACATGATAAAAATGCCCTTTCCTATAAATGGATTCTGTTGGAAATTGCTTGGATGTTTTGTAGCTTTATATATGGTCCTGTCATCAGCACCATAGTTAAAACTGAAAAAGAAATGACGGACTTTGTTCCTAAGCTACATTTTTATAACCAATTAGCAGTGATACAATCTTTAATGTCATGTAATAGATTGTGTTGTATTCAGCAAGACACTAAAATTGTTCTGCTAGATGCAATCAAATTAATGACATTTCAGTAGATGAAAATTTCAATTCATTATTGTAGGCGACTTGTTAATAGATATTTTAGTGTCATTTCTGCACTTCCACTGTCTGTGCCTTAATAGGGAAGTTATAGATGTTACAAATATATCAAATAAATTAACTTAATTGAATAAAAATGTATTAATGAGTTATTATTTTGTACACTGCTGTAGAGAAATAGTAATAAATACATTATTAAAGGAACAAATTAACAGGTATAACTTTATTATAAACATTGTTGCAAACATCACTGCCATATAGTGCTCAAGAAATGTGCACGCTCCTGCGCCTAACTAGGTATTCTGTCATGGTAAAGAACTATTTCACCAAAGGACCCCAGGACAAAGAAGTACATTTGATAACAAAAGTATTATTTTTTTTAATGTTATGCTCTTGTTGAATCACAACATTTTTATATTAACTTAAATGCCCCTTTAAATATAGAATTTTTAATATGTTGTGCATATTGTGTTGCAGCTTATATTGGGTGTTTGTGACTGAGCAGAATGGATGCTAAGGAAACCATTGGTAGGTGTGGTCAGTACTCGTGTATCCTCCTTATCTTATTGCTCTGATGCAAAGTGTAGCTGGGAAATATTTTTCATACACTACACTATTGTGTTAATATGTATTTTTTTGCACTTTGCTAACAATACCAATTTTAAATGGGACCAATTAACCATTTCATATCATTTAGAGTAACCATATAATTGATATTTTTACTTATCTAATTTGATGAATTTTTAGTTTTCTGTATTTTATCTAACATTTTATTACTCTCTAATTATCTACCTGCACTTAAAGGGACAGTATACACTAGATTTTTCTTTGCATAAATGTTTTGTAGATGATCCATTTATATAGCCAATCTGGGAGTGTTTTTGTAAAAAATATATAGTTTTGCTTATTTTGTAATAACATTGTGCTGATTTTCAGACTCCTAACCAAGCCCCAATGTTTTAGATGTATACTGATGTCTACAGATTCTAGTTGATATTGTTTGTATAATCTTTCTTTTCAAATGCAGGGAAGGATGGGAGGGAGTATTTGCTGTTCCTGTTTCCCTAGCCCCTTTCAGTGGGTGTCCCAGTCTAACCTTATCAAGAGTGCTAAACTGGGAGCTTCTAAGTAAATTTTTAAAAGGTTTTATACTGGATTTTCAGACCAGTATCTGTGCATTTTTGTCTTGATAGTGTGTCTATTACATGCAATTATAAGAAAATTGGTGTATACAGTCACTTTAATTTTCTCTCATTTAATTTTATCCCAATGTTCCACTTTACCCGCTGGAGTCTATTAAATTGTATTTCCTTAACCTTTATATTAGTATTTGAAATAGTTGATTTAGCTTGTAGTATCCCCACCTTTTCTGAAAGTTTCTGGCCTTAGGTCCAAGCTATAGATAAGCTGTGTAAACACAGCCAGCTGAAGAAATTACCTTCCCAGTGGGTTATAGAAGAGATTAGGTAATACAATGTTAATTTTCCATTGTTCTTTTGTTTACAGACAGATATAAGATAAAGAAGCATGTATATGTACACAATGTGATAAAGTAATGAGATCTGGTTATACCTACAAGCTCAAGCCATTTTATTAGGTTGTGACTTCAAAACACAAAATCAGCTATTTCATATATACAAATAAACCTTAAAAAGCTAATTCTCATAAATGTTATACTCTGCAGTTGGTAAAAAAGTAATTGGAAACACATAAAGGGAAAAAACTATTTTACAGTATACTGTCCCTTTAAAGCTTTATTTAGCTAGCCAATATATGATGTTGCACAGTTAATCACAATTATGAGCAACCAAGACTGTTTCCTTTCTATGTGAACTGTTAATATTTTTGTCCACTCTACAGTCAATCCATTACTCAAAATTACTATAGCAGAAGATACCATTATTAAAGGCAATGATAAGCTGTTAATAATAATACTACTTATAAAAGTAATATATATATACACACACACACCTTTCCAAAAAGGATATTACATAAAACGTAGGCTCAAGGGAGTGAGGATTAAAATGCTCCATCTTTTTCAGCAAATCGCCTATGTTTTTGTTTGTGTTTGAAAATTGCAAGCAAAAATGTTGGCTGCTTTAATACCTTTCCCAAATATTGAAAACCTGTAAGTAAATAACCATTACCATGACTTTATACTTATCCAATCACCTAATAGCTTCTACCCCCTACTGAGCAAGGGCCAGACAGTAACACCCACTATGTAAATTTAAAAGACTATTCAATCTATTTATTGTATCAAGTTACTTCATGCTCTCTGTATCTTATGTTGAAAAACACATCTAGGTAGGCTCAGAAACAGCATTGCTCTACTGGAAGCTAGCTGGTGAATGGTGGCTATACATATATGGGGCAGACTTTAGTTGTGTGTATAACCTCTTTGCAGTGGTTAAACACAGTTATATTCAAGCAATAATGCACGGAAGATCATTTTCATTTTGCACCATATTGTCCTTTTAAGCATCTGACTCCAACACATTGTGTACCAGAAGAAGGATTTAGGTTTTGCACTATAAAAATTCAACATATTAAACTCCAGCCTATAAATATCAACTTAATTTTTTTTTCTTTTGGTTAGGTCCATTGGTGGGGGCGGCAAATAGTTTAAAGAAAAATTCTAGTGATAAAAATACAATATTCTGTTTTGTAAGACTATATGTACACTTAGTTCAAAAATGTTTAACACATAATCAAAGTTGCCAACCATGGAACACCCGCATTCTTCTCTAGATGAGGATACTACCAGTGATTGGTGCATCTGCATGTCTTTTTGTTTCTCATTTGCTTTCAAGCTGTATTCACATCTGGATTGGCACAGGAACACAACTTGTGACTTTTCAGGGGTTAAACACATAGTAAACATTTAAAAATAAAATAATACATTTTAAAATACCAAATTTAATTTTTTTACACTAGAATGTCTCTTAACTCCTATTATAAATTTACCAAAGCTTAAAGGGATACTAACCCCAAATTTTATCTTTCATGATTCAGATAGAGCGTGCAATTTTAAGCAACTTTCTAATTTACTAATATTATCAATTTTTCTTTGTTATCATGTTATTTTGATTTGAAAAAGCAGTAATAGAAGGTTAGGAGCCGACCCATTTTTAGTTCAGCACCTCAATAGCGCTTGCTGATTGGTTTGCCACATTTAGCCACAAATCATCAAGTGCTATTCAGGTGCTGAACAAAAAATGGTCTGGCTCTAAAGCTTACAGTACTGCTTTTTCAAATCAAGATAACATGAGAACAAAGAAAAATTGATAATAGGAGTAAATTAGAAAGGTGCTTAAAATCTCATGCTCTATCTGAATCATGAAAGAAAAAAATTGGGTTTAGTATCCCTTTAAGGATACAATATTTAAAGAGTATCTAGTTTTCCATTACATAAGTAGCATTTTATTTGCCCTGCTTTATTATTTTCATATTCATATAACTGGGAAAGAAATATCTTCTAAAAGAGAGCAGATTTTCTTTTTGATGGCAGGCGGTAGATTCATTATTGTTCAGTAAATGCATAGTATTGATACCACCAGTGCTACTAATTGGAAAAAATGAGACTACATTTCAATAACATTACTGATATCAACTCACAGTGTCTAGCAGGGAAGCTTATCAGTAATTTAACTTCCAAAAGAAACCAGCAATTAAAATTGAATTATCTCTGGAGCTTGGTACAAGGTCAGACATAAATACAATCTTCATGCTACATAGATCAGTCTCTGCATCAAATGCTGAGAAAATTTATGTTTGTAAATAAGCAGAATTTTAAATTAATTTACAGGCCCGCAACCAGGGCTTTATGAGTGTTTGTCATGTCTTTATGGAAATATAAAAATTAATTAATGGTAACTGGATATTTTGTTATTTTTCTTCTGTTACTAGACTAACATGGCTTTGCCAGTCTACAGAAATATGATTAAATATCTGAATAAAACTAGTACACCGTGTAATGTAGGCTGTTGAAGACTCCTCCACTGCACCTGCAATCTATCAGGAACCAGTAAATTACTTGTTAATTAACAATTCTGGAATGAGCACAACTTTGTAGGCTAGTGGATAATCTGGTGACTAATTTGAAACTGCAGAGTGGTTTCAATTAGGAAACTTGAAAGAAACAGAAAAAAAAAAAAATCCAACGAGTTTAGTGCTTGGTTTGGGTAGAAATGAATAAAAGAGGTCCGGGAATTTTGTAACAGCTCAGAAAATGCTAAATTAAAAAATCTGGATTCAATGATATATAACAGATACAGTAGAATTAGCTATTTAACAAAACTAAAACTGAAAATATGTCAAGACATTTGGACTATAATGGATTTATTTTATGTTCAGTATTAGCTTAATTTTAAGCAATACAATTTTTTAGAAAAAATAAAAAAACAAATTGCAATTAACAGATTGTTCATTAATCTGTCTATATACAGAAATTAATATGACATTTAAAAACAAAATATATTAAAATCTGATTAAATGACTGTGTATTATACTCAGTGTATGAAATTCACATGAAAGCAGGGCTCTGTGGAGTTTTTTTCTCTGGCAGTTTAATAGCACCAAGTTAATTACACTAATTATCCTGCAGTACAAAAATAGCTTCAGTTTTGCACCTGCATCTTTGTATTACATTTAATATCATTTTTATCTGTTAAGTAAACAAGACACAGCAAATGGACCATTAACACCTCCATAGAATTTGTAAATGGAATCATTCAGCTTAGCACAAAAGTGCATTTTCTTTCATTCACATTGTACTTCTTTGCATTATTTTTAAAAATTGAAATTTGAAATTGATACAGTTGAAAAAAAATGTGTTTTGTCTTCCAAATAATTTGTAATTTTTTTTTTTAATGGAGATAGCTTTTTTTTAAACTTGGCTAAAAAACAAAAACTAACTGTACAATTATTCATGACTTTGGCAGGAGGAAGGATGTTATGGTTTGAAATATAATTGCTGATCAGTCAAATTCATTAGCTTTTTTTGTGCATATGAAATAAAAAAAACAAAACAAAACTGAACTTAAAGGGACAGTCTAGGCCAAAATAAACTTTCATGATTCAGATAGGGCATGTAATTTTAAACAATTTTCCAATTTACTTTTATCACCAATTTTGCTTTGTTCTCTTGGTATTCTTAGTTTAAAGCTTAACCTAGGAGGTTCATATGCTAATTTCTTAGACCTTGAAGGCCACCTCTTTTCAGAATGCATTTTAACAGTTTTTCACCACTAGAGGGTGTTAGTTCATGTGTTTCATATAGATAACACTGTGCTCGTGCACGAGAAGTTATCTGGGAGCAGGCACTGATTGGCTAAACTGCAAGTCTGTCAAAAGAACTGAAATAAAGGGGCAGTTTGCAGAGGCTTAGATACAAGATAAGAGGTTAAAAGTATATTATTATAACTGTGTTGGTTATGCAAAACTGGGGAATGGGTAATAAAGGGATTATCTATCTTTTAAAACAATAAAAATTCTGGTGTAGACTGTCCCTTTAAGACATGAATGCTCAGATGGAGTTTTCAATACCGGATCATCATAACTCTATATGCTTATATATATATATATATATATATATATATATATATATATATTTTTTTTTTTTTATATATATATCTGGAGTATAAATTTTACAATGACTGTGAGTTTAAAGGGATAGAAAGGTCCAAAATAAAATATACATGGGTGCATTTCAATGTAAAATAGAAGCATTTTTGCAATATACTTCCATTAGCACAAATGCTTCTAGTAATAGTTATTACAGTTTTTTAGCGGCATATGCACATATCCTGTGAGGGCCTGTGCACGAGTATTCAAACACTATGTGTGCTTAGAGAGGTGGCTGTGGTGTGTATCGCTTCTGAAGATATAATTGTGCCATGCAAGCTACTGATGACCCTCTAAGAAGGTGTGGTTTTTAAATACTGGTGCATGGGCTCTCACAGGATACGTGGGTATGCTGCAGAAAAACAGTAATAACTTTTATTAGAAGCATTTTTGCTAATGGACGTATATTGCAAGAATGCTTCTATTGCAATTTGAAATGCATTCATGCACATTTCATTTTGGACCTTTCTATACCTTTAGTGTATATGCAATATTTACATTTGTGTTTGAGATCTGACTTGAGCATTGTTTTGGGTATTGGAATGAATAATCAGCCAGCTGAGAAACATTAAAGAAACATGAAACCCACGTTTTTGCTTTCATTATTCAGATAGAGAATACAATTTTCAAGAAGTTTCCAATTTATTTATTTTCTGTAAAAATGAAACAGAGGCGCCACAAGGGCCTAGTACCACTAAAACAAAGGGTAATAGGAATGATGCACATAATGTACTCAGAAGCGTGATGCACCCAATGGTGCTGATGGGGCAGGCTGGAACTTTACAGTAGTCCAGCTCACTGTGTCCAACCGACTGTGATCCAAGGCCAAAAGCTCCTTAAAAAGTTCCCCTGAATACCTATGTAGGGATGAAGAGCAAAAAAAACCCATAGCCCAGTAAAGCAAATAAAGGGACAAAAAAGGTATGGAGTAATTGCACTTACAGAAAGGAAAGTACCTCCAGGGGCAATAAAGACAAGCTGGGAATTCACAGCCGCCAAGCTGACTGATCGCCACAGCAAAGGACTGGATATGCTCCAATCTCTTCAAAAAGAATGTAACAGAGTCCACCACAGCAGCAAGTGTAAATAAAATACAGTATCTTTATTAAAACAAGCAACGCGTTTCTCAGCCTCTGTAGGGCTGCTTCCTTAGGCTGTATATAGTATATGGTGATTGAGTCTCAGATTACATAGATAGCCCCCTTCCTGACTGACCAAACAGACATATCCAAGAATGATATCAGCTTCACGGATATCATTCTAGGATATGTCTGTTTGGTCAGTCAGGAAGGGGGCTATCTATGTAATCTGAGACTTGATCACCATATACTATATACAGCCTGAGAAAACAGCCCTACAGAGGCTGAGAAACGCGTTGCTTGTTTTAATAAAGATACTGTATTTTATTTACACTTGCTGCTGTGGTGGACTCTGTTACATTCTTTTTGGAGAGATTGGAGCATATCCAGTCCTTTGCTGTGGTGATCAGTCAGCTTGGCGGCTATGAATTCCCAGCTTGTCTTTATTGCCCCTGGAGGTACTTTCCTTTCTGTAAGTGCAATTACTCCATACTTTTTTGTCCCTGTATTTGCTTTACTGGGCTGTGTTTTTTTTGCTCTTCATCCCTACATAGGTATTCAGGGGAACTTTTTAAGGAGCTTTTGGCCTTGGATCACAGTCGGTTGGACACAGTGAGCTGGACTACTGTAAAGTTCCAGCCTGCCCCATCAGCACCATTGGGTGCATCACGCTTCTGAGTACATTACTTGCATCATTCATATTACCCTTTGTTTTAGTGGTACTAGGCCCTTGTGGCGCCTCTGTTTCATTTTTACAGATCATCTTTCACCAGGATTTGACCGTCCTTTGACAGAGAGCTGCCTCATTTTGGATGATATGGACTTTATGTTTGTTGTGTATTTGTTTTATTAAAAAATGTTTTATTATTAGGTAGGAAGCGCCCCCTATGGGATAAATTGGTACTTTTATCTCATTTATATTCAATGTATTTCTATGATCAAATTTGCTTTGTTCTCTAGTTATTCTTTGTTAAAGAGATGCCTAGGTAGGTAGTGTGCACATGCCCAAAGCACTACATGACAGGAAATAGTGCTGCCATCTAGTACGCTTGCTAATGTATAACATTGTTGCAAAACCGCTGCTATATAGTGCTGAAGACACATGCATACTCCCGAGCTTACATCACTGATTTTCAACAAAGGATAACAACAAAACAAAGAAAATTTGACAATAGAAGTAAATTGGAATGTTGTTTAAAATCGTATGCTCTATCTGAATCATAAAAGACAATTTTGGGGTTTTATGTCCCTTTAAATATCAGGCTGGCTTGTTAATATATTTCTTAAATGTGGTTTCATTTACACGAGAGCGTTTAGAATATTTTGTTCATGCAAATAAATACATTGTATGACATAAATATTTGAGAATAAGAAGTTTTTTTTAATGTCCAACTATAAACAAAATTCTGTCTCCTATATTATTTGTTAGATCATTATAAAGTGGAATACTGAGGGACATTTCCAATCTTTCACATTAGTGCAGGGGATAGAACACCTTTATGTACCAAATTTCACACATTCCAGGTCCTCTTAAAGCATTTAGCATTTTTTTTTCAGTTATCTTTTATTGTCAGAAAATAAACCTTACAACTTAGAGTGTTCAGTTGGATTGTATTACAAACTTTTCCTTTTGTGTTATTAAAGGGACAGTATACACTCATTTTCATATAACTGCATGTAATAGACACTATTATAAAGAATAAGATTCACAGATACTGATATAAAAATCCAGTATAAAACTGTTTAAAAACTTACATAGAAGCTCTCAGTTTAGCTCTGTTAAAAAGGTAGCTGGGAAATAAGAGACTCCCCCTTTCTTTTGCATATGAAAAGACCCTTTACACAAACAGGAGCAAGCTGGAGAAGGTAGCTGACGGTATTCTCATAAAACTTTGGGGCTTGGTTAGGAGTCTGAAAATCAGAGCAATGTTATTTAAAAATGAGCAAAACTATACATTTAAAAAAAACCAAGAAAAACTTTATGGGCTATATAAATAGATCATCTACAAAACATTTATTGAAAGAAAAAATGAGTGTATAATGTCCCTTTAACACCCACTGGAAGCGTGGAGAAGATTATGTTTTTAACGTTCAAACCATAACTTTAACCAAATCACAACAAAATGTTTCTAAAAAATAAAAATAAAATACAAAACATTAGTCAATCAAGGAAATGAAATAAAAGTTTGTTCACCATTGTACTTTCAATAAGGTTCCATAATCGGTGTCCATTTTCATTGTCATTGAATAAGTCCCTCTTTACTCATTTATACTTTGCATGTACTTATCCTCATGAAGGGGTAGATCATTTCCATTTTTTCCCCCTATCCCTTTTAAAAAATTTTTTGCATTTTTAAAAACATTGGCGACATCATAAAACAAAGGTTTGAAGAGAAAGATTGACCAAGCCGAGAGGGCAGGTTAACTAGACATCGGTATCATTGGTGCACTAAGTACGTACTACATAAGGTGATCATTAAAGAGTTAAAGGGACAGTACACCGTAACGTTGTTTTTATGTTAATGTATTTTCAATGACTTGTTATACCAGCTGCAGAGTATAAAATGTATGAGACTTTGCATTTTCAGGTTTATTTGTGTTTATGAAGTAGCTGGTTTTGTGCTTTTAAACCAAAGCCTACTACAATGGGTTGAGTTTCAGGTATATCAGATCTCATTATGGTATCACTTTTATGTACACACACTTACTCCCTTATCTTATATTTGTCTGGAACACCAAAACTCAATACTTAGAGAGAACAATTGAAAATGATCATTTTATTACTTAAATGGACATTAAACCCAAATCTTTTCTTTCATGATTCAGATAGACAGAATACAATTTTAAACAACTTTCTAATTTACTTCTATTATCTAATTTGCTTCATTCTCTTGATATTCTTTCCTGAAAAGCATATCTAGATATGCTCAGTAGCTGCTGATTGGTTGCTGCACATATATACCTCATTTGATTGGCTCACCCATGTGCATTGCTATTTCTTTAACAAAGGATATCTAAAGAATGAAGCAAATTAGATAACAGAAGTAAATTGGAATGTTGTTTAAAATTGTATTCTGTGTCTAAATCTTGAAAGATTTTTTTTGGGTATAATGTCCCTTTAACTATGCTGCACCCCACTGAGAGTGTTATTTCTTCTGCTGCCTTTACTTTACTTAGGCTTTTCAACAGAATATACAGTATACTCCACTATAGAAACTTTCAGTATAGGTTTGGATACCACAAGCTAAATCAGCTATTTCAAATTCCAAAATAGGGGTAAAGGAGCTACTTGTAAACAATTTAATACACTCCAGCAGGTAAAATGAATCATTGGGAACAATTTAAAGGGGAGACATATTTTGGGTGAACTGTCCCTTTAAGATGGAGAAGGGTTCCCTATGATCAAAACATTATGATGGGAAGTATTTTACTTTTTAATGTTAATAATGATACATCAGAACTCATACTGAAATGTTGTAAACTCACAAAGGCATTTGCAGCTCATTCTTGTCTGAATTGGCCATCTCTTTGGTGATACCATTATGAAATGTAACACAACTAAAGGACATATGAAGAGTTTAGATAGCTCAGGAGTAGCTTAGTGCTATGATGAAGCTAACAGGTTTGAATCACACTCATGTCAGCTAATAGTGTTGTTTTTTATAGTCTTGGTAAGAGCTAATACAGCAATGACCCAAACTGGGAATTATTATTGATATTATTCTTTATTTATAAAGCGCCAACAGATTCCGCAGCGCTGTTCATAGGTAACAAAGTTAAAAGGACAGTACAATATGAGACACCAGACAAAATTTAACATACAAATATAGGGGGAATTGGGAGCCCTGTTCCCGTGGGAACTTACAATCTAAAATTTAATTTTAGATTGTAAGGGAATTTAAAATGTACACTTTGCACTCTACCACAAAAGCTATATCCTGTTGTTGAATAAGAGCAGATGATACTACTTCTTTTGGGTTTTGTTAAGGAATTATTTTTTTGGTTTTCCAAAAGTCAGTTAAATTGATCATAATTTATGTTTTCTTCACAATTGTGAATGCATTAAAACTGTATCCATTATGTGTAGATTGTGGTAGCCAAGATTAGACTAAAAGCAGTCGTGCGGCTATTTAATTAATTACATCAGGAAATTAGTTATTTTCACTATTAACAAATATATTAAAAACATGTCCCTTTAATTTAAACATCAATGTTGTGTCATCACTCATTTGCTGCTCTTTAACATATTCAGTTAGCCATTGATCTTATTAAAGGGTCAGTCAAGTCAGAATTAAACTTTCATGATTTCTTCCTTTTTTTGCAGTATCTTTAAAAACAAACAATCAAAAACAGTCAACTTTTCGGCTTACATGCAAGCGTTTTTCAAGACATCTTAGTTCAAATTGTTCATTTGCTATTCTATAGTTATCATAGACCAAACTTTGTATCTCCATATCAAGGAGATACAAAGTTTGATCTATGAAAACCATACAATGAACTAAGATGTCTGGAAAAAGGCTTTCAAGTAAGCCGAAACAGCATCTCTTTTTGATTGATTTTACTGCAATAAAGGAAGAATTTGTTTAAGCACCTGTGAGTGCCCTCAATCTGCATTATGATATTTAACTAAACTGTCAGCGGTAGCACCTGGCATACACTTGAAAGGTATTGAGTGAATGCACGGTAACTTGGATTTTTGTGTGTATATATATAATTTTTATGATTGTGGATGTTTGTCGTGCACAAAAAGGTATGGGGGAGTTCTACACCAGGCAATGGATGACTGGTAAACACCCTCATTGAAAAAAACAAGTACACAATGTGTACACCTTGTAATTACAAGACATTTTTGCTGTCGGTCATGAGAGTACCTTTCAAAGAGCATATTATTGAACTCACTGTCATGGATGCTCGTTCCAATTAAATAATGTAGGTGGATGTACTTTGAAAGGCACTCTCATAACCGAATATAGATGTGCATGGAGACGTAGCCCAGATAAAAACACATTCACAAAGGTGCAATCTTATTTAAGGGTTCTCATTGGCAATGAAGCTTTAATGAATACATGCATGTTAATTGGCCTCACCATTGTCTCCTGTGGCCATTTCAGTGTGCTTTACATGTGTGCAAGATAATAGACTCCAAATAGCTGTGAAATAGTTGTAAAGATGTCCAAAATGCCCTTTCGAGGACATCAAGTGCCTAGAGGTGTTGAATTCAAAAAGGAGTTAAAAAGCGACTCAAAAAGGTCACTTTTCAGCGCCATAGTAGAAACAGAGCTTTTATTAAAAGGACAGTCTACTCCAGAATTTGTATGGTTTAAAAAGATAGATAATCTCTTTATTACCCATTCCCCAGTTTTGCATAACCAACAATGTTATATTAATACAATATTTACCTCTGTGAATACCTTGTATCTAAGCCTCTGCTGACTGCCCCTTTGAGTTTATGTGTTTAGCCAATAAGTGCTGACTCATAAATAACTCCAGGGGAGTGAGCACAATGTTAGCTATATGGTTCACATGAACTAGCACTTTCTAGTTGTGAAAAATGGTCAAAATGCACAGAGATAAAAGGCAGCCTTCAAGGCCCTAGAAATTAGCATATAAGCCTACCCAGATTTAGCTGTCAACAATACCAAGAAAACAAAGCTAATTTGATGATAAAAGTAAATAAGAAAGTTGTTTAAAATTGCATGACACAAGGAAAATACTTTTGTAATATTGTGTTTTATGTATCACATTGTTTCTTTATACAAGGGCTGCTGTAATACTGTGTCTTATGTGTTTAATTGGTTCCCACTTTTGTAAAAATGCTCAATATCTTCATATTCCTTTTTTCTGCCTCTTGTCTCTATAACAAACTACTTTATTCAATTACTCCTTCTCCCTTTCCACCTGCACTGTTCATTAGCCCATCTCTCTTAAACTCACCTTACTTTTGTACTCATGAACTTTACACATTCCTAAACACTCTCTCTCCCCCCCTGCACCTCGTCTCAAAAACAGTCTCATTACTGCAAATCTGTATCTCATCTCATGTCACTCTCACTCTTGCTTATACTAGCTGCTGGTGACATCTCCCTTAATCCTGGTCCCCAACAACTTCCTAGCCATGCACATTCATGTGTACCGTTCCATAGATTTAGAAAACAAAACTCTGGTAACCTTACTCACATTCCTCTTGCATCTAAAGCCACTACCCCTTTCACTTGTGCACTCTGGGACTCTCGCTCTGTTTGCAACAAGCTCACTTCTATACATGACCTCTTTATCTAACGCTCCCTCAACCTTCTGGCTCTAACAGAAACCTGGCTCTCTCCCATAGACACAGCATCCACTGCTGCTCTGTCACATGGGGGTCTCCATTTCAGCCACACTTCTAAGTCTGGTAATAGACAAGGAGGTGGTTTAGGTATTTTACTTTCCTCTCGTTGCACCTTTCAACAAATACATCCCATCTCTTCCCTCACATTTTCCTTATTTGAAACCCACATGATTCGCTTATTCTCTCCCCTCTCTATACGTATTGCAGTCATATACCGACCCCCTGGCTCCTCAACTCAATTTCTTTTTTTCTTTTTTTTTCGTTTTTTATTATTGATGCACATTATATAAATTTTTACTTTAGGACATTTCCATTCAATAACGTGCAGCATACAATTTCAAATAACAAACAAAATATTGTTCACAATAGTAATCATTATGTCCATAATAATTGCATATTTTTCCTCCTTTTCTTAAAGGGACACTGAACCCAAATTTTTTCTTTCGTGATTCAGATAGAGCATAAATTTTAAGCAACTTTTTAATTTACTCCTATTATCAAATTTTCTATATTCTCTTGGTATCTTTATTTGAAATGCAAAAATTTAAGTTTAGATGCCGGCACATTTTTTGTGAACAACCTGGGTTGTCCTTGCTGATTGGTGGATAAATTCATCCACCAATAAAAAAAGTGCTGTCCAGAGTACTGAACCAAAAAAAAAAAAAAAAAAAAAAAAAGCTTAGATGCATTCTTTTTCAAATAAAGATAGCAAGAGAATAAAGAAAATTTGATAATAGGAGTAAATTAGAAAGTTGCTTAAAACTGCATGCTCTATCTGAATCACGAAAGAAGAAATTAGGGTTCAGTGTCCCTTTAACACTCCTTTCCTTCCCTACTTCCTTTGACTCTCCTAATCAGCACTATTCTATGTGCACCTATAATTATTTGTTCTGTTCTTTATACATAACATATTTATGGCGCAAAAGGGAAAAAAAAAATCTCTTCCCCTCTCTCCCCTCCTTCCCCTTATATTTGTTGCCAATTGCCCCTTAGTTTTTCTGTCAGAAAATATTCTGTTTGTATAAATGGTTTTAACAGTTGTTTCTGCATTTCTATATCTAAAGTTTAATATATTTTTCCATTTTTTGAAAGAATATTTTGAGATATTTTTTTGTCTTAAAAACTGTAGTTGTGTTTTTACTTCTTTAATTAAGTGTTTTAATTTAACCTCCTTCACAGATTTCCATTCCTTCAAAATCAACTTCCTGGTAATAGTGATGATCATATTCAGAAACCAAAAGTCATTCCCTTCTTCCGCCAGATTACTGAGAAAGAATATTTTTTTATTGGTAAATTTAATCCTTCTTCCTAAAATACGAAAGCCCCAGCATTCTATTTTTCCCCAGAATTTCTGACTATAGGGACAAGTCCAAAACATATGTATAATATTGGCCCTATGGAATGAACATATTTTGCATTTAGTCTTATTAACATCCACACTCTATCTAGTCATCATCATAGGTGTTATATAGATTTGATGTATCATTTTAAATTGCTGTTCTCTATAGTTACTAGATGCTGATATTTTTTCTACCTTCTTAATTGATTCCTTTATCAGTTCAGTATTCCCTTCAACTTCTTTTAATAAATTCAATTTAAGTAAAGCCACCTTCACAGTGGCCTCACTTCCTGAATGTATACATAAATTATATAGATATGTAATAGAGTATTGTTTTTGTTTAAACTTCTGGAATAGTGGATTAATTATATACCATTGAGCAATCAAATCTATAGTGCCCAACATTTCTCCACAATAATTTCTTATTTGTAGGTATGCTAAAAAATCTTTAATTGTTAAATTAAATTCTGATTTGCATTCCTCAAACAATTGTACTGTTTTATGATCATTTTCTAGGATTTGAGAAATATATTCCAACCCTTTTTCCTTCCAAGTTTGAAGTCTTTTTAAAGTTGTACCCACTTTAAACTCCAGATTCCCTTGAATTGGTAAATATTGGTACATCCTAAATTCAATATTCAATGTTTTGCAGCTTCTATGCCAAGCGATTAACGGGTCCATTAATATATCAATATTTTTAATCCATCTCAAGAGATTTTTAATTTTAACATGAGGGAGGGCTTTCAAGTCATATGGAGCAACCATATTGCTGTCTAGTTCCATCAATGTAAATTGATCTATTCCCAATAGCCAATCTATTATAATTCTAACGAAAGCACAGCCTTATCGTCTTCTTCCCCTTTTAAATTCCGCCTTTTTTGCAATTGAGAAGCTATTACTAAAAATACTTTCCTTAGATTATGTGTTATTGATCTACCTTTAATGAACCCAGACTGATCCTTATGTATTATAAATGGTAAAAAGGTTGTATCCTATCTGCCAATATCTTTGTCAATATTTTATAGTCCGAATTTAATAAAGATATCGGTCTACATGCGTCCATTGCCTCAGGATCCTTTACGGCTTTTAACAATAATATCATTTTGTTATAAAGTAATTATTAAATACTTTAGTTAGGATAGGGCTTATATTTTGTACTGAGATTTTATAAAATTAATTTGGAAATGAGTGCGGTCCAGCAGCTTTATTCAAGGAGAGTTTATTAATTACACGTATTACCTCCTCCTCCAAAATTGGGCCATTTATTGTTTCTAGTTGTTCAGTGGTTAATCTATTCATGTCGAGGTCTTTCCAAAAATGTTCCTCATTGCTAGCGTCTACTGATATATTTGTATAAATCTTTTTAAAATAGTTTAAAAATTGTGTACTAATATCATTAATATCAGTATATCTATTACCATTGTTCTTAATAGCTGAGATAATTCCTTTATTTCTTTGTTGTCATACTAACGTGGCTAAATATTTTCCTGATTTATTCCCAAAGTAATGGAATTTACTTAGCCTCTTAATATTATCTTTTGCTTCCTCTTGAATCATAAAGGTATCCCTTATCTTTTTAGCTTCTATTTACTTTCTCCAGTTTAAATCATTAGGGTTCTGACTATACTTTGTATTTGCATTCGTCAATTGTTTTGTTATTTGTATTTTCCATATATTCTTTTTTTTTTTAGTTTAAATAAATAGGCCAATATTTCTCCCCTTAAAACTGCCTTAAAGGCCTCCCAAAAAGTCTCGGTTTTGTTTAGATAGTGTATATTGTCCTTTTTGTAATGAAACCATTTATCTGTCAAAAAGTCTCTAAATGTTTTATTATTATATGAATAATTTGGGAATCTAAGGTTATTTCCATAATATTTTTTCCCACCATCTTTAACTTCCAACAGAATTGGGGAATGGTCCGATAATGTTAATGGTGATATTTTTGTTGAGGAGATATTATCTATTAAGGGGTTTGAAATTAAGAACATGTCAATCCTGGATTGTGTTTTATGGGATTTTGATAAGCACGTATATTCTTTTCCCGTTGGATTATATAGTCTCCAAACATCGTTTAAATTAAGATTAGCAAGCAGTTTTTTCATAGTTTTAGTTTCCTTAACATTTTGTTTATTAATTATCCTATTATTACTTTTCCTCCTCTGTGGTCGAGATCTGTCCAATATTAAATTATGTACCAAATTAAAATCCCCAGCCACCACCAAATTTTTGTTAGTGTATTCCAACAATTTATTCTGAATATTTTCCCAGAACCGATCATCCTTTTTATTAGAACCATAAATATTACATATTACATAATCTGTTCCTTGTATTTCTATCTCTAATATTATGTATCATTCCCCTTTATCTATAATAGCTTTAACTATTTAATAATCTAAGTTTTTTTTCAGTAATATTGCTACCCCTTTTTGTCTCCTTACACATGGTGTGAAAATTACCTCCTTTACCCATACCCACTTACATTTCTCTGATTCCTTGGCATTTAAATGTGTCTCCTGGATTAACGCTATATGTACTTTTAGACTCGCTAAATAGTTTAATATAATTTTCCTTTTTATTGGGATGTAAATCCCCCCACATTCCATGTTGCAAATTTTAGTGTCATTCCTGAATTTTCAAAACATTCAGAGCACCAAACCCTTTTTCATAATACATATCCAAAAGTGTCTTGGCTAAAGGGTATAAAAAAAATGTAAAATATAGATGCCTGCACAGAGAGATGGGGGAGAGAGAAAAAAAAAGTAAAAAAAAAAAAAAAAAATATATATATATATATATATATATATATATATATATATATATATATATATATATATATATATATATATATGTACAGTTGTATGCAAAAGTTTAGGCACCCCTGACAATTTCCATGATTTTCATTTAGGATTAATTGGGTGTTTGAATCAGCAATTTCATTTTGATCTAACAAATAACTGAAGGACACAGTAATATTTCAGTAGTAAAATGAGGTTTATTGAATTAACAGAAAATGTGCAATATGCATCAAAATGAAATTAGACAGGTGCATAAATGTGGGCACCCTTGTCATTTTGTTGATTTGAATACCTGTAACTACCTAGCACTTATTAATTGGAACACACAAGTGTTTTGGTAAACCCATTAAACAATGAACTTCATAGACAGGTGATTCCAATCATGAGAAAAGGTATTTAAGGTGGCCAATTGCAAGTTGTTGTTCTCTTTGACTCTCCTCTGAAGAGTGGCAACATGGGGGCCTCAAAACAACTCTCAAATTACCTCAAAACAAAGATTGTTCAACATTATGGTTTAGTGGAAGGCTACAAAAAGCTATTGCAGAGATTTAAGCTGTCAGTGTCCACTGCGAGGAACATAGTGAGGAAATGGAAGACCACAGGCACAGTTCTTGTTAAGGCCAGAAGTGGCAGGCCAACTAAAATATCGGAGAGGCAAAGGCAAAGGATGGTGAGAACGGTCAAAAACAGCCCACAGACCACCTCCAAAGACCTACAACATCATCTTGCTTCAGATGGTGTCACTGTGCATTGTTCAACAAAGGAGAAGCTGTAGGCGAGAGTGATTCCACACCACAAACAGAGTCGCTTGAGGTATGCAAACGCACATTTGGAAAAGCCAGCTTCATTTTGGAAGAAGGTGCTATGGACTGATGAAACAAAGATTGAGTTATTTGGTCATAACAAGGGACATTATGCATGGTGGCAAAAGAACACAGTGTTCCAAGACAAACACTTGCTATCCATAGTAAAATTTGGTGGATGTTCCATCATGCTGTGGGGCTCTGTGTCCAGTGCCGGTACTGGGAATCTTGTTAAAGTTGAGGGTCACATGGATTCCACTCAATATCAGCAGATACTTGAGAATAATGTTGAGGAATCAGTCACAAAGTTGAAGTTACACCGGGGCTGGATATTTCAACAAGAATAGCCCAAAACACTGCTCAAAATCTACTCTGGCATTTATGCAGAGGAACAAGTACAATGTTATGGAATGGCCATCCCAGTCACCAAACCAGAATATCATTGTGCTGTGGTGCCCAAATTTATGCACCTGTCTAATTTTGCTTTGATGCATATTGCACATTTTCTGTTAATACAATAAACATCATTTCACTACTGAAATATTACTGTGCTCTTTGATTAAAAAAAATCCTCCTTTTAATCTCTAACTTAAAAAAACAGAAACCTTAAAAAATACAAACACAGCTTCTCCATTGCACAACTTTTACAGAACATACAATAGATTATAATTCTATTTTTCTTCCCCTTCCAGAAATTCTGTAATTTCTTGAACAGTTTCAATTATTAGTGTACCCTTTTCTGTTTTTAAACTATTTTTTGCTGGGTATATTAGTCTAACTTCCTTGCCTTCTTGATATAAACTGGTACAAATTGGCGCTAGTAATCTTATTTTACTGGTGGTCTCACTTGAGTCTTGAAATAGTAACATTTTCTTCCCATCTATGACCAAGTTTTCTTGCTTTCTATATGCTTGCATTATTCTTACCTTGTCCTGAAATTTGAATACCTTAAATATAGCAGGTCTATTAATTTGATTCCCTCTAAGATCTTTTCTTTTGTGCCCTATTCTGTGAGCTCTCTCTATTGCTATTGGGATTTCAGATTCTGGCATTTTTAATAATTTGGGTAATTTTATAGATGCAAATTGTACTAAATCCCCATACTCCCTGGACTCTGGGAGACCTATAATCCTCACATTATTCCTTCTTGAGCGATTCTCCTGACCTTCTAATTTCTGCTGCAGATCTTTAATTCTTTTATCTAGGACAATCATAGTTTTACCTGTTTCAAACTCCCTATCTTCCATATCTGAAATTCTTTGTTCTGTGAGAGCTACTCTTGTCACTAACTGTTTAATATCATTAGATACAATTTCCAAACTATTCTGTAATCAATCCAGTTTTGGCATAAACATTATATTCATTTGTTTTAATAGATCTTTATTCCCTTGTGATAAAACAGTTTCATCATTACTTAATTCTACCACTGTTTCATAAAATATTTTATTCCTCCTCTCTTGATTCTTGCTCCTGTTACCCGCCATTGCTGGGAATTTGTTTTTTACAATATTAATATATTTCTCCATACAAAAAGAGAAGAAACAAACAATAATAAAATATCAATAATGATCTGTTGTAATATCAAAAGATATTTTCACCCCCTCAATCCCAAATTGAATATGAACCACCTTAGGTGGAACCTAAAAAAAAAAGAAAAATTGGGTGCCTGTAGAAACTTAGAAGTTTGGAGAGTAAAAATACCCCCCCCCCCCCCCCAAGTTGTGAGTATGGACATTATGTGTCTCTTTAAAAATTAGAGATTTGGGAAATATTTCTTCCCAAAATTGTGAAATTGCAATAATGATAAGAGAACAAAAAGGGGGATAGTTATAACATTTGCTTATAACTTTTGCTTTCTAAGCTTAGCCAAAAAGTCCATAAGATTAATGTCTCTGTTATATGATTAAATTGTCTCTTTCTTTGTGTAGCTTAATCAATTCTGTCTTTGACTTTACAGATAAGATACAACCTTAAAGATATCCTCCATTTGTAGCCACACATATCCTTCCTTATTATGCCTGTGTTCCAGCCCCTCTCCCCTACTTGGGCTTCTTAATTCCACTTTCCCGTTTTATTTCTTTTAACTGTTTACTTCTGCTTATATTTCCACAGTAAAAGTGTACAATAGACAAAAGAAAAAACATATATTGCTTGTTAAGTGCACTTCCCCACACAATAGCTCTTTCCAAGTCACTCATTCATATTTAAAGGGGGAATTTACCGAAAGAGCTTACATCTCTTCCTTGCTGTTTTTTTTTTTTAATTCACTTCTTACAGCATCTATCTTCTCTACCACGTCCACCATATGAGTCAATATTCAAAGTGTTGCTATGGCTATTAATATAGTCACTTTTCATTAATTTTACAAGTGATCTTAAGGAAAAAAAACACCAGGCCCCAGTAAATGGAGGTACTCTCACGCTTCCCCTAGAGAGTTTTCACCTAGTGCTTTTATATGTTACTCTGCGGATATTTAGCCATGCATTAACAGGAAAAATAGCTCGTCATTTAGAGTGCCTTTACATGTTAAGGGGTACACTTATCTGTTATGTTCCGGAATTGCAGCTGTGCTTGATCCCTCTTCCTCCAATCCCCAGTGAAACCCTTTCACTGACTCCCAAATCTTGTACTTGACGTTGGGCTAGCAGGGTCCACCTCTCGGCTTATCCCTGTTTGTTTTGCGGCCTGCGAGTCCCGGCCACCTGGTCTACCACCGTGTACAGCTCCAAACCCTGCAGTGCTGACTCTTCCTCCGCTGCTCTCCAACTCCTGGATGTCTCAGGGTTACTGTCTCTGCGGTAGTAGGCTTGCCAGGGAAATCCACGGCAGTTTGCTTCCTCTGCCTAGGGGATATTGCCTTGACGTGATCCCGGGTCTAGGATCTATTGGAGCGATCGTGTCTCATGCCCGATCTGCTGGCCATGCCCACCGGAAGTCCTCCACGTAAACTTTATTGTTAAGCTGTACAGAGTATCCCTTAACTCAATTTCTAGATCACTTGGCTGCCTGGCTACTTTATTTCCTTTCCTCAGACACCCCTGCCTTCATTCTTGGCAACTTCAAAAATCCCTCTTGACTATCCCACTGCCTCCTCTACAAAACAACTTCTGCAACTCACTTCCTCTTTCGGTTTGTCACAATGTACTGACTCTCCCACTCACAAAGATGGTCACTCCCTTGACCTGATCTTTAGCTATCGATGCACTATTTCAAACTTTGCAAACTCCCCTTTTCCTCTTTCTGACCACCATCTTCTCACTTGCAACATCTCATCCCTCCCTACAACTCTCCCTCCTTCTACTCCTCACACCAAACTTCACAGAAGCATTATGTCATTAGATCAGCAACAACTTGCTTATTCCCTCAAACCTCTCTTCTCATCCATCTCCTCCTTTTCCTGCCCTGACCAATCTATCTGCCACTATAATTCTACCCTTACATCGATCCTTGACAATCTAGCACCTCTTACCAGAGCTCGGATCATACACTCATCCTCAGTCCTGGCATGCTCCTCTGACACGGTACCTAGGCAGATGTTCCCGTACTGATGAGCGGTACTGGAGAAAATCAGCTGATTTTCTTAATTACAAGTTCATTTTTGAACTCCTACTATTCTGCCCTTAATCTCTATAAGCAACATTACTTCTCTACTCTTATCTCTACTCTTTCTTCAAACCCAAAACGTCTGTTCTGCACTTTCAATACTCTTCTCTGCCCACCCCCACCTCCTAATACAACTTCTCTGTCAGCTAAAGACTTTGCCAGCCACTTCAATAACAAAATCGACTCCATCAGAAACCAAATCAACTCTCAACATACTTCCATTCTCTCATCCCCTCACACACTCGCAATCAACCACAACCCACATAGCCATAAATTTAGCTCTTTCTCCCCTGTTACTGAGGAAGAAGTTTCTGCACTTATACTGGGCTCTCACGTCACTACCTGTCCCCTTGACCATATCCCCTCACAGCTACTCCCCCCTATACTGACACACATTTTCAACCTCTCCCTCAGCACCGGTATATTTCCCTCATCGCTGAAACATGCACTGGTCACACCTATCCTCAAAAAACCTTCTCTTGATCCAACCTCCCCATCCAACTGCCGCCCTATTTCCCTACTCAATCTTGCCTCAAAGCTTCTCGAAAAGCTAGTATATGCACGTCTCTCCCATTTCCTTACATTAAACTCCCTCCTTAACCCACTGCAATCTGGATTTCGTCCCCATCACTCCACAGAGACAGCAATCCTTAAAGTGCCATAAAACAGGATGAGATCTGTGCATATCCTAAAAGGGCTAATTAAGTTAAAATAGTTTGAATTAAAAAATTGTTTAAAAACTGTTGGGAAGTATTTGAAAATAATTTTCAAAAATAAGCAAAATTTGCATAATCAACAAATGTAAGATAACAAGACAATGCAATACACTTAGTCTGAACTTCAAATGAGTAGTAGATTTTTTTTGACAATTTTAAAAGTTATGTCTATTTCCACTCCCCCTGTACCATGTGACAGCCATCAGCCATTCACAAATGCATGCACACTTATTCTTGCACATGCTCAGTAGGAGCTGGTGACTCAAAAAGTTTAAATATAAAAAGACTGCACATTTTGATAATGGAAGTAAATTGGAAAGTTGTTTAAAATGACATGCTCTATCTGAATAATGAAAGTTTAATTTTTATTGAGTGTCCCTTTAAAATAGCCATGCTGTCTGGACACTGTGCTCCACCCCTCTTATCAGGGTTCAGACATAGGCATTGTATTTCATCTGAGTTCACAGCTTCTAGGCATGCTCCAGCAGATAATCCCTATTCATTTGTGCATTTTACCAAAACAACAATGGATATAGCTGCAGCCATAAAATGAATTGTGTGGGGGGAGTTAGAACTGTACATTTCAGAAACTTAAAATAAAGGGTCACTGGTGAGGTACTGCAGTATAAATTTGAAGGTAAAGTAATTAATGTGCATATTATATTATTTTTTCTCTATCCCAACTTGTTTTATGTCCCTTTAAGGTTACCAATGACCTAATTACAGCAAAATCAAAAGGCCACTTCTGCTTATCCTCCTTGATCTGTCTGCAGCCTTTAATATATTGACAACCCTCTTTTGCTCCAAACCCTCAAATCCTTCGGCATTTGTGACACAGCCCTCCGTGGTTCTCTTCCTACCTGTCAAACCGTACCTTTAGTGTAGCCTTCTCTGGGGCCTCCTCTGCCCTGTCACCACTTTCTTTTGGGGTACCACAAAGGCTCTGTCCTCTGTCCCCTTCTCTTTTCAATCTACACGTTATCATTAGGTTCCCTAATAAAGTCCATGGTTTCCAATATAATTTGTATGCCGAAGACACCCAAATCTACTTCTCTGCACCAGACCTATCTCCTTCCTTGCTAACCCGTGTCACTAACTGTCTTTCTCACATCTCTTCCTGGATGTCCTCTCACTAGTGTTTTAGCAAAATAAACAATTTGTATTACGGTTTTAAGATTATTGGGACAGTAACGTCAAAATTAAACTTTTGATACAACATGTAGTTTTAAACAACTTTCCATTCTATTTCTGTTACCAAATTTGCTTTGTTCCTTTGAATTCCTTTGTCAGAAGGAGCAGCAATGCACTAGTAGGAGTTATCTGGTGATTGGTGGTTGCACATAAATGTGTCTTGTCATTGGCTCACCAGATATGTTCAGCTAGCTCCCAGCAGTTCATTGCTGTGCCAGAGCCTACTAATCAACAAAGGATTTCCAAAGAATGAAGCAAATTTGGTAATAGGAGTATGTGACGGACTCCGGATACCCCGACTGGGTATCTCCGCCAAAAGAGACCTTCTTTGACCCTGGAACCTGTAGCTATAGAGCTGGAAGTGATTTTAGCAAATATCCCACCCTAATAACCAGACAAGACCAGTATTAAGGTGAAACAAGAACTCCTTTATTGAGACAAACACACAGCTTATATACACATCTGCCATCTGAAGAGCCTTATCTGATCAAGAGAGACCTGCCCCCTCCAGACAGGCTGGCGCCTCCATAGGAGCATATGAAAAAAGGAGTACCCCAGCCCAATCGTAATCTTAATAAGGGACCTTTATTTGTACATATGGTCCAAAGTTAAAAAAAAAGCAACGTTTCCGACCTACATTAGATCCTTAATCATGAAAATGTGTGTGCATACAAAGCTGCCTTTTATACAATTGCATACAGGTGAGTGACACCCACATCCTATTCTACAATTATGCCCTCTAGTGGACATAATGCATATGGCTTTACACATTCTTTATATTCTCATTTTCATCTGTAAGGCCACCTAAGGGAAGGAAATATTAAACTTAAAAAAACATTAAAATCAACTAAATATGCATATATTAAAAAACAACCATCAAAGATATGGTTGTTGTTTAGCACAATTTATTATTGCAGAATTACAGAAATTAGTACAGATAATAGATTCTCACAATAAATTGTAAACAGGGTTAGCAATAGGCAAAAATAGCAAATGATTAAACATATTTATCTTAAGAGGGTCCATTCAAAGTCTTTATAAAGACCTTTTGGAGTCATTGTTTCCAATTTATAGATCCACTGCATTTCTTTAACCTTATGGAGGTGTTGCCATAGGAGCCATAGGAACATAGATATCCCAACAATAGCTAGGTCATAGTTTCGGGGTGATCCCAAGGGAGCGACGGCTATCCCAGGGTATCATTGGCGAGCTCCAGGTCCCTAGATGTCACAGTCCAGACAGCGACATGATCCGTTGCTGGGGACTGGAGCGGCAGCCTGGCAAAGGGTACTCAGGAACTGTCTGAAGTGGGGGGGTGTCAAAAAACCCTGGTTCCCGAGTGAGCTCCCTCCTAGTAATCACCCCAACCCATGTCCATCAAAGGTATGATAAGTCCTCAGAAGAGCGGAGCTCTGGAGCAAAGGGCTTCTGAAACGACCTAGTTTAAAGTCCAACAGGAATCTCTATCAATCCCAGCCGGCGAATAGTTCCAAAAGATCCCAGCTGGGACTCGGCAAGGCCATAAGGGGGTTAAGCTGGGTAGCGATCGGCTCTTTCAGGGCAAAGTTCAATTACTGCAACAGACAAAGGAGTCTGGTAGAAAGCATAATAATCCAAATAGGGGAAGGGGTTGCCCTGGCAGCCTGGTATCCGTGACAAAGTACATTGTAAAGTTGTATAAAATTGCATGTTCTATCTGAATAATGAATGTTTCATCTTTACTATATTGTTTCTTTAATATAACATTTTGATATAATACCAATTTATGTAAATGCCCCTAAAGGGATATCATTTCTAAAATTTGAAAATAATATGACACAATTTATGAAGTATATTTACAAAAATGTCACAGAGAACTTATTTTAAGGCAGCAGTGCTGACTTGTAAACCTTTTGGCTTGCCAACTAAAATGTGCTGGTCTTTCTAAAGAGGTACATAAAGATTTCATCAGTGGAATATTTTTACCATTACTCATTTTATTGCCATTCATTTATTAGTAGCAGATTCCCTCCAGGACTATTCAGCTAAACATGTGTATCACATTCTTCCTTATTGCTTTTTATTTTTTATATTTATTTATTTTTTTGTAAAGCCCACGTGTTTTTTAGTTCCATAAACGTTGCACAAATTGGCCCACCTACTGTTGTGTGAACTATGTGTCATCTTAGGTCATAAGAACATGCTTTTCTTCTATACTATTTATACCCAATATTTGTCTGTTTCAATTAAAGGGATATTAACATAAAAATATAATTTCTTATAAAATGTTTTACTATGTACATTTTAAATGAACTTACTTGTAATGTACCTTCTTACATATTTTTCCATCTTTTCCTTTAATTTTTTTTTTTAAAATTGTATATCCCCCCCCCATTGTCCCCAGAAAGGCTGAAATACACTCTACAGTGATTCTTAGAACATTGTGAAATATCTTTCCCTTAAAGGGACATAATACTCATATGCTAAATCACTTGAAACTGATGCAGTATAACTGTAAAAAGCTGACAGGAAAATATCACCTGAGCATCTCTATATAAAAAAAGGAAGATATTTTACCTCACAATCTCCTCAGCTCAGCAGAGTAAGTTCTGTGTAAAAAGTTATACTCAGCTGCTCCCAGCTGCAGGTATAATTAAAAAAAAATGAAGAAATGAACAGCAGCCAATCAGCATCAGCAGTGCTGAGGTCATGAACTCTTACTGTGATCTCATGAGATTTGACTTAACTCTCATGAGATTTCATAGTAAGCTTCCTTTACCTGATTGGTGAAATAATATGAGAGTTCACAAGGCTCATCCTTTCAGCTGTCCCAGGACAGACACACTAAAATGCTGCTTAGAAATCCTTTACAATGGGAGGTGGCTACTGAGGAACTTTTGAGGTAAAATATCTTTCTTTTTTACATAGGGATGTTCAGGAGATATTTTCTAGTCAGCTTTTTACAGCTATGCTGCATCACTTTCAAGTGTTTAAACATTTGGGTATTATGGCCCTTTAATGACTGTGTTGAGTCTGTCCGCAGCTGTTGATTGGCTGATATGCCCATATCCTTTTCTCTAGGATGCATGGGAGCATACGTGTGCCTATGTGTTCAGTCCTTTTGCTTTAACACATAAGACTATCATTATAGCAAAAAATAATAAAAATCCACTGAACTAACAAAACAGTACAGCTCCTTTTTGTAGATTACATTGTCTTGAAAACATAATTTTCCCTACAGGTTTTAGTGCTAATATTCTCAGAATCAATTTCATTTTATTATATATTATGACTTTTGGTCTAATCTATTCCCTTACAAAACATCAGTCATTATGAAAAATGAATATAGAATACATATATAATAACTATATAAAATAGAGAAACCTATTTTCAACAATACATTTTGTTTGTGTCATGTTACAATGGAAAATAAATAAAAAAATACTTGTAGTATTGTCCAACTTGATTACTAAGCAGTGAGAAATATCAGGACACTTATTAACTGTAAAAAAAGTTAAAAGAAATAGTTTTATCTTTTTGAACAGCGTTTTCTTTGCTTTTCCACCTTAAGGGCTGCTAATGAGTTTCCACTCTGCTCAGATCATATATTACCTAACACCATTACATACTAGCTTGAAGCATTAAACTTCTGAACCAAAATCTGATGATCACTGAACGTGACATCGTTTTTGATTGAATGCCACAACGTTCAGAGGGAAGCTATGTCAATGTCATAAAACTACCTGACCAAATGAGTAAACTTGCAGTTTTAGCCCAGTGGTGACAGTCGTTCTGGAAAATATGATTGATGGGTTTCTAAGGATGGAACATCACCAGCTGTTCTACACACACAATTTTGATGAAGTATTACAAAAAAAACAGAATGTTTTCTTCTGCAAAACAGTTAAAATTTATGTATTACTGAGGTAGTGTAAAACATTAAAACATGAAACAGCAAATAACTCAGTGCACGAATGCACTTGTGTGTATTTGTTTGCATATTTAGTTCTGCAACTACATGTGTGTGTATATGTGTATGTAGTTCTGCAGGTACGTGTGTGTGTATATGTGTATGTAGTTCTGCAAGTACGTGTGTATATGTGTATGTAGTTCTGCAGGTACGTGTGTGTATATGTGTATGTAGTTCTGCAGGTACGTGTGTGTGTATATGTGTATGTAGTTCTGCAGGTACGTGTGTGTGTATATGTGTATGTAGTTCTGCAGGTACGTGTGTGTGTATATGTGTATGTAGTTCTGCAGGTACGTGTGTGTGTATATGTGTATGTAGTTCTGCAAGTACGTGTGTGTGTATATGTGTATGTAGTTCTGCAAGTACGTGTGTATATGTGTATGTAGTTCTGCAGGTACGTGTGTGTATATGTGTATGTAGTTCTGCAACTACGTGTGTGTGTATATGTGTATGTAGTTCTGCAACTACATGTGTGTGTATATGTGTAGGTAGTTCTGCAGGTACGTGTGTGTGTATATGTGTATGTAGTTCTGCAAGTACGTGTGTATATGTGTATGAAGTTCTGCAGGTACGTGTGTGTGTATATGTGTATGTAGTTCTGCAGGTACGTGTGTGTGTATATGTGTATGTAGTTCTGCAGGTACGTGTGTGTGTATATGTGTATGTAGTTCTGCAGGTACGTGTGTGTGTATATGTGTATGTAGTTCTGCATGTACGTTTGTATGTATATGTGTATGTAGTTCTGCAAGTACGTGTGTGTGTATGTGTATGTAGTTCTGCAGGTACGTGTGTGTGTATATGTGTATGTAGTTCTGCAGGTACGTGTGTGTGTATATGTGTATGTAGTTCTGCAGGTACGTGTGTGTGTATATGTGTATGTAGTTCTGCAAGTACGTGTGTGTGTATGTGTATGTAGTTCTGCAGGTACGTGTGTGTGTATATGTGTATGTAGTTCTGCAGGTACGTGTGTGTGTATATGTGTATGTAGTTCTGCAACTACGTGTGTGTGTATATGTGTATGTAGTTCTGCAGGTACGTGTGTGTGTATATGTGTATGTAGTTCTGCAAGTACGTGTGTATATGTGTATGTAGTTCTGCAACTACGTGTGTATATGTATATGTGTATGTAGTTCTGCAGGTACGTGTGTGTATATGTGTATGTAGTTCTGCAAGTACGTGTGTCTATATGTGTATGTAGTTCTGCAGGTACGTGTGTGTGTATATGTGTATGTAGTTCTGCAAGTACGTGTGTGTGTATATGTGTATGTAGTTCTGCAGGTATGTGTGTGTATATGTGTATGTAGTTCTGCAGGTATGTGTGTGTATATGTGTATGTAGTTCTGCAGGTATGTGTGTGTATATGTGTATGTAGTTCTGCAGGTATGTGTGTGTATATGTGTATGTAGTTCTGCAAGTACGTGTATATATGTGTATGTAGTTCTGCAGGTATGTGTGTGTATATGTGTATGTAGTTCTGCAAGTACGTGTGTATATGTGTATGTAGTTCTGCAGGTACGTGTGTGTGTATGTAGTTCTGCAGGTACGTGTGTGTGTATATGTGTATGTAGTTCTGCAAGTACGTGTGTGTGTATATGTGTATGTAGTTCTACAGGTATGTGTGTGTATATGTGTATGTAGTTCTGCAAGTACGTGTGTATATGTGTATGTAGTTCTGCAGGTACGTGTGTGTGTATATGTGTATGTAGTTCTGCAGGTACGTGTGTGTGTATATGTGTATGTAGTTCTGCAGGTACGTGTGTGTGTATATGTGTATGTAGTTCTGCAAGTACGTGTGTATATGTGTATGTAGTTCTGCAAGTACGTGTGTGTGTATGTGTATGTAGTTCTGCAGGTACGTGTGTGTGTATATGTGTATGTAGTTCTGCAGGTACGTGTGTGTGTATATGTGTATGTAGTTCTGCAAGTACGTGTGTATATGTGTATGTAGTTCTGCAACTACGTTTGTATATGTATATGTGTATGTAGTTCTGCAGGTACGTGTGTGTATATGTGTATGTAGTTCTGCAAGTACGTGTGTGTGTGTATATGTGTATGTAGTTCTGCAGGTACGTGTGTGTGTATATGTGTATGTAGTTCTGCAGGTACGTGTGTGTGTATATGTGTATGTAGTTCTGCAGGTACGTGTGTGTGTATATGTGTATGTAGTTCTGCAAGTAAGTGTGTGTGTATATGTGTATGTAGTTCTGCAGGTACGTGTGTATATGTGTATGTAGTTCTGCAGGTACGTGTGTGTATATGTGTATGTAGTTCTGCAAGTAAGTGTGTGTGTATATGTGTATGTAGTTCTGCAGGTACGTGTGTGTGTATATGTGTATGTAGTTCTGCAGGTACGTGTGTGTGTATATGTGTATGTAGTTCTGCAGGTACGTGTGTGTGTATATGTGTATGTAGTTCTGCAGGTACGTGTGTGTGTATATGTGTATGTAGTTCTGCAGGTACGTGTGTGTGTATATGTGTATGTAGTTCTGCAGGTACGTGTGTGTGTATATGTGTATGAAGTTCTGCAGGTACGTGTGTGTGTATATGTGTATGTAGTTCTGCAAGTAAGTGTGTGTGTATATGTGTATGTAGTTCTGCAGGTACGTGTGTATATGTGTATGTAGTTCTGCAGGTACGTGTGTGTATATGTGTATGTAGTTCTGCAGGTACGTGTGTGTATATGTGTATGTAGTTCTGCAGGTACGTGTGTCTATATGTGTATGTAGTTCTGCAGGTACGTGTGTGTGTATATGTGTATGTAGTTCTGCAAGTACGTGTGTGTGTATATGTGTATGTAGTTCTGCAGGTATTTGTGTGTATATGTGTATGTAGTTCTGCAGGTATGTGTGTGTATATGTGTATGTAGTTCTGCAAGTACGTGTGTATATGTGTATGTAGTTCTGCAAGTACGTGTGTGTGTATATGTGTATGTAGTTCTGCAGGTACGTGTGTGTGTATATGTGTATGTAGTTCTGCAAGTACGTGTGTGTGTATATGTGTATGTAGTTCTGCAGGTACGTGTGTGTGTATATGTGTATGTAGTTCTGCAGGTACGTGTGTATATGTGTATGTAGTTCTGCAGGTACGTGTGTGTATATGTGTATGTAGTTCTGCAAGTAAGTGTGTGTGTATATGTGTATGTAGTTCTGCAGGTACGTGTGTGTGTGTATATGTGTATGTAGTTCTGCAGGTACGTGTGTGTCTATATGTGTATGTAGTTCTGCAGGTACGTGTGTGTGTATATGTGTATGTAGTTCTGCAAGTACGTGTGTGTGTATATGTGTATGTAGTTCTGCAGGTATTTGTGTGTATATGTGTATGTAGTTCTGCAGGTACGTGTGTGTGTATATGTGTATGTAGTTCTGCAGGTATGTGTGTGTATATGTGTATGTAGTTCTGCAAGTACGTGTATATATGTGTATGTAGTTCTGCAGGTATGTGTGTGTATATGTGTATGTAGTTCTGCAAGTACGTGTGTATATGTGTATGTAGTTCTGCAAGTACGTGTGTGTGTATATGTGTATGTAGTTCTGCAGGTACGTGTGTGTGTATATGTGTATGTAGTTCTGCAAGTACGTGTGTGTGTATATGTGTATGTAGTTCTGCAGGTACGTGTGTGTGTATATGTATATGTAGTTCTGCAGGTACGTGTGTGTGTATATGTGTATGTAGTTCTGCAGGTACGTGTGTATATATAAATGTGTATGTAGTTCTGCAAGTAAGTGTGTGTGTATATGTGTATGTAGTTCTGCAGGTACGTGTGTATATGTGTATGTAGTTCTGCAGGTACGTGTGTGTATATGTGTATGTAGTTCTGCAAGTAAGTGTGTGTATATGTGTATGTAGTTCTGCAGGTACGTGTGTGTGTATATGTGTATGTAGTTCTGCAGGTACGTGTGTGTGTATGTGTATGTAGTTCTGCAGGTACGTGTGTGTGTATATGTGTATGTAGTTCTGCAGGTACGTGTGTGTGTATGTGTATGTAGTTCTGCAGGTACGTGTGTGTGTATATGTGTATGTAGTTCTGCAGGTACGTGTGTGTGTATGTGTATGTAGTTCTGCAGGTACGTGTGTGTGTATATGTGTATGTAGTTCTGCAGGTACGTGTGTGTGTACAGGGAGTGCAGAATTATTAGGCAAGTTGTATTTTTGAGGATTAATTTTATTATTGAACAACAACCATGTTCTCAATGAACCCAAAAAAACTCATTAATATCAAAGCTGAATAGTTTTGGAAGTAGTTTTTAGTTTGTTTTTAGTTATAGCTATTTTAGGGGGATATCTGTGTGTGCAGGTGACTATTACTGTGCATAATTATTTGGCAACTTAACAAAAAACAAATATATACCTATTTCAATTATTTATTTTTACCAGTGAAACCAATATAACATCTCAACATTCACAAATATACATTTCTGACATTCAAAAACAAAACAAAAACAAATCAGTGACCAATATAGCCACCTTTCTTTGCAAAGACACTCAAAAGTCTGCCATCCATGGATTCTGTCTGTGATTTGATCTGTTCACCATCAACATTGCGTACAGCAGCAACCACAGCCTCCCAGACACTGTTCAGAGAGGTGTACTGTTTTCCCTCCTTGTAAATCTCACATTTGATGATGGACCACAGGTTCTCAATGGGGTTCAGATCAGGTGAACAAGGAGGCCATGTCATTAGATTTTCTTCTTTTATACCCTTTCTTGCCAGCCACGCTGTGGAGTACTTGGACGCGTGTGATGGAGCATTGTCCTGCATGAAAATCATGTTTTTCTTGAAGGATGCAGACTTCTTCCTGTACCACTGCTTGAAGAAGGTGTCTTCCAGAAACTGGCAGTAGGACTGGGAGTTGAGCTTGACTCCATCCTCAACCCGAAAAGGCCCCACAAGCTCATCTTTGATGATACCAGCCCAAACCAGTACTCCACCTCCACCTTGCTGGCGTCTGAGTCGGACTGGAGCTCTCTGCCCTTTACCAATCCAGCCACGGGCCCATCCATCTGGCCCATCAAGACTCACTCTCATTTCATCAGTCCATAAAACCTTAGAAAAATCAGTCTTGAGATATTTCTTGGCCCAGTCTTGACGTTTCAGCTTGTGTGTCTTGTTCAGTGGTGGTCGTCTTTCAGCCTTTCTTACCTTGGCCATGTCTCTGAGTATTGCACACCTTGTGCTTTTGGGCACTCCAGTGATGTTGCAGCTCTGAAATATGGCCAAACTGGTGGCAAGTGGCATCTTGGCAGCTGCACGCTTGACTTTTCTCAGTTCATGGGCAGTTATTTTGCGCCTTGGTTTTTCCACACGCTTCTTGCGACCCTGTTGACTATTTTGAATGAAACGCTTGATTGTTCGATGATCACGCTTCAGAAGCTTTGCAATTTTAAGAGTGCTGCATCCCTCTGCAAGATATCTCACTATTTTTGACTTTTCTGAGCCTGTCAAGTCCTTCTTTTGACCCATTTTGCCAAAGGAAAGGAAGTTGCCTAATAATTATGCACACCTGATATAGGGTGTTGATGTCATTAGACCACACCCCTTCTCATTACAGAGATGCACATCACCTAATATGCTTAATTGGTAGTAGGCTTTCGAGCCTATACAGCTTGGAGTAAGACAACATGCATAAAGAGGATGATGTGGTCAAAATACTCATTTGCCTAATAATTCTGCACTCCCTGTATGTGTGTATGTAGTTCTGCAAGTACGTGTGTGTATGTAGTTCTGCAGGTACGTGTGTGTGATTTATGTGTATGTAGTTCTGCAAGTACGTGTGTGTGTATATGTGTATGTAGTTCTGCAGGTACGTGTGTGTGTATATGTGTATGTAGTTCTGCAGGTACGTGTGTGTATGTGTATGTAGTTCTGCAAGTATGTGTGTGTGTATATGTGCATGTAGTTCTGCAAGTACGTGTGTGTGTATATGTGTATGTAGTTCGGCAAGTACGTGTGTGTGTATATGTGTATGTAGTTCTGCAGGTACGTGTATGTGTATATGTATATGTAGTTCTGCAAGTACATGTGTGTGTATATGTGTATGTAGTTCTGCAGGTACAGTGGGGAAAAAAAGTATTTAGTCAGCCACCAATTGTGCAAGTTCTCCCACTTAAGAAGATGAGAGAGGCCTGTAATTTTCATCAAAGGTATACCTCAACTATGAGAGACAAAATGTGGAAACAAATCCAGACAATCACATTGTCTGATTTGGAAAGAATTTATTTGCAAATTATGGTGGAAAATAAGTATTTAGTCAATATCAAAAGTTCATCTCAATACTTTGTTATATATCCTTTGTTGGCAATGACAGAGGTCAAACGTTTTCTGTAAGTCTTCACAAGGTTGTCACACACTGTTGCTGGTATGTTGGCCCATTCCTGCATGCAGATCTCCTCTAGAGCAGTGATGTTTTGGGGCTGTCGCTGGGCAACACGGACTTTCAATTCCCTCCAAAGGTTTTCTATTGAGTTGAGATCTGGAGACTGTCTAGGCCACTCCAGGACCTTGAAATGCTTCTTACGAAGCCACTCCTTTATTGCCCAGGTGGTGTGTTTGGGATCATTGTCATGCTGAAAGACCCAACCACATTTCATCTTCAATGCCCTTGCTGATGGAAGGAGGTTTGCACTCAAAATCTCACGATACATGGCCCCATTCATTCTTTCATGTACACGGATCAGTCTTCCTGTTCCCTTTGCAGAGAAACAGCTCCAAAGCATGATGTTGCCACCCCCATGTTTCACAGTAGGTATGGTGTTCTCTGTCCTCCAAACACGACAAGTTGTGTTTCTACCAAACAGTTCTACTTTGGTTTCATCTGACCATATGACATTCTCCCAATCTGCTTCTGGATCATCCAAATGCTCTCTAGCATACTTCAGACGGGCCCGGACATGTACTGGCTTAAGCAGGGGGACACAGTCTGGCACTGCAGGATCTGAGTCCCTGTCAGCATAGTGTGTTACTGATGGTAGCCTTTGTTACGTTGGTCCAGCTCTCTGCAGGTCATTCACTAGGTCCCCCCATGTGGTTCTGGGATGTTTGCTCACCGTTCTTGTGATCATTTTGACCCCACGGGGTGAGATCTTGCGTGGAGCCCCAGATCGAGGGAGATTATCAGTGGTCTTGTATGTCTTACATTTTCTAATTATTGTTCCCACAGTTGATTTATTCATAAATGAAAATTACAGGCCTCTCTCATCTTCTTAAGTGGGAGAACTTGCACAATTGGTGGCTGACTAAATACTTTTTTTCCCCACTGTACGTGTGTGTGTATATGTGTATGTAGTTCTGCAGGTACGTGTGTGTGTATATGTGTATGTAGTTCTGCAAGTACGTGTGTGTGTATATGTGTATGTAGTTCTGCAAGTACGTGTGTGTGTATATGTGTATGTAGTTCTGCAGGTACGTGTGTGTATATGTGTATGTAGTTCTGCAACTACGTGTGTGTATATGTGTATGAAGTTCTGCAGGTACGTGTGTGTATATATGTGTATGTAGATCTGCAACTACGTGTGTGTGTATATGTGTATGTAGTTCTGCAGGTACGTGTGTTTGTATATGTGTATGTAGTTCTGCAGGTACGTGTGTGTGTATATGTGTATGTAGTTCTGCAAGCACGTGTGTGTGTATGTGTATGTAGTTTTGCAGGTACGTGTGTGTGTATATGTGTATGTAGTTCTGCAAGTACGTGTGTGTGTATATGTGTATGTAGTTCTGCAGGTACGTGTGTGTGTGTATATGTGTATGTAGTTCTGCAAGCACGTGTGTGTGTATGTGTATGTAGTTTTGCAGGTACGTGTGTGTGTATATGTGTATGTAGTTCTGCAAGCACGTGTGTGTGTATGTGTATGTAGTTTTGCAGGTACGTGTGTGTGTATATGTGTATGTAGTTCTGCAAGTACGTGTGTGTGTGTATATGTGTATGTAGTTCTGCAAGTACGTGTGTATATGTGTATGTAGTTCTGCAGGTATGTGTGTGTGTATATGTGTATGTAGTTCTGCAAGCACGTGTGTGTGTATGTGTATGTAGTTTTGCAGGTACGTGTGTGTGTATATGTGTATGTAGTTCTGCAAGTACGTGTGTGTGTATATGTGTATGTAGTTCTGCAGGTACGTGTGTGTGTGTATATGTGTATGTAGTTCTGCAAGTACGTGTGTGTGTATATGTGTATGTAGTTCTGCAAGTACGTGTGTGTGTATATGTGTATGTAGTTCTGCAAGTACGTATGTATGTAGTTCTGCAGGTACGTGTGTGTGTATATGTGTTTGTAGTTCTGCAAGTATGTGTGTGTGTATATGTGTATGTAGTTCTGCAGGTGCGTGTGTGTGTATATGTGTATGTAGTTCTGCAAGTACGTGTGTGTGTATATGTGTATGTAGTTCTGCAGGTACGTGTGTGTGTATATGTGTATGTAGTTCTGCAGGTACGTGTGTGTATATGTGTATGTAGTTCTGCAACTACGTGTGTGTGTATATGTGTATGTAGTTCTGCAGGTACGTGTGTGTGTATATGTGTATGTAGTTCTGCAGGTACGTGTGTGTGTATATGTGTATGTAGTTCTGCAGGTACGTGTGTGTGTATATGTTTATGTAGTTCTGCAGGTACGTTTGTATATATATATATATATATGTGTATGTAGTTCTGCAACTAGGTGTGTGTGTATATGTGTATGTAGTTCTGCAGGTATGTGTGTGTGTATATGTAGTTCTGCAAGTACGTGTGTGTGTATATGTGTATGTAGTTCTGCAAGTACGTGTGTGTGTATATGTGTATGTAGTTCTGCAGGTACGTGTGTGTGTTTATGTGTATGTAGTTCTGCAAGTACGTGTGTGTGTATATGTGTATGTAGTTCTGCAAGTACGTGTGTGTGTATATGTGTATGTAGTTCTGCAAGTACGTGTGTGTGTATGTGTATGTAGTTCTGCAGGTACATGTGTGTGTATATGTATATGTAGTTCTGCAAGTACGTGTGTGTGTGTGTATATATGTGTATGTAGTTCTGCAAGTACGTGTGTGTATATATATATATGTGTATGTAGTTCTGCAAGTACGTGTGTGTGTATGTGTATGTAGTTCTGCAAGTACATGTGTGTGTATATGTGTATGTAGTTCTGCAGGTACGTGTGTGTGTATATGTATATGTAGTTCTGCAAGTACGTGTGTGTGTGTATGTGTATGTAGTTCTTCAGGTACGTGTGTGTGTATATGTATATGTAGTTCTGCAAGTACGTGTGTGTGTATATGTGTATGTAGTTCTGCAAGTACGTGTGTGTGTATATGTGTATGTAGTTCTGCAAGTACGTGTGTGTGTATATGTGTATGTAGTTCTGCAAGTACGTGTGTGTGTATATGTGTATGTAGTTCTGCAGGTACGTGTGTGAATATGGTGTATGTAGTTTTGCAGGTACGTGTGTGTATATATATGTGTATGTAGTTCTGCAAGTACGTGTGTGTATATGTGTATGTAGTTCTGCAGGTACGTGTGTGTGTATATGTGTATATAGTTCTGCAGGGACGTGTGTGTGTATATGTGTATGTAGTTCTGCAAGTACGTGTGTGTGTATATGTGTATGTAGTTCTGCAGGTACGTGTGTGAATATGGTGTATGTAGTTTTGCAGGTACGTGTGTGTATATATATGTGTATGTAGTTCTGCAAGTACGTGTGTGTGTATATGTGTATGTAGTTCTGCAGGTACGTGTGTGTATATATGTGTATGTAGTTCTGCAAGTACGTGTGTGTATATATGTGCATGTAGTTCTGTAAGTAAGTGTGTGTGTATATGTGTATGTAGTTCTGCAAGTACGTGTGTGTATATATGTGTTTGTAGTTCTGCAAGTACGTGTGTGTGTATATGTGTATGTAGTTCTGCAGGTACGTGTGTGTGTATATGTGTATGTAGTTCTGCATGTACGTTTGTATGTATATGTGTATGTAGTTCTGCAAGTACGTGTGTGTGTGTATGTAGTTGTAGCAGGTACGTGTGTGTATATGTGTATGTAGTTCTGCAGTTACGTGTGTGTATATATATATATATATATATATGTATGTATGTAGTTCTGCATGTACGTGTGTGTGTATATGTGTATGTAGTTCTGCAGGTACGTGTGTGTGTATGTGTATGTAGTTTTGCAGGTACGTGTGTGTGTATATGTGTATGTAGTTCTGCAAGTACGTGTGTGTGTATATGTGTATGTAGTTCTGCAGGTACGTGTGTGTGTGTATATGTGTATGTAGTTCTGCAAGTACGTGTGTGTGTATATGTGTATGTAGTTCTGCAAGTACGTGTGTGTGTATATGTGTATGTAGTTCTGCAAGTACGTATGTATGTAGTTTTGCAGGTACGTGTGTGTGTATATGTGTATGTAGTTCTGCAGGTGCGTGTGTGTGTATATGTGTATGTAGTTCTGCAAGTACGTGTGTGTGTATATGTGTATGTAGTTCTGCAGGTACGTGTGTGTGTATATGTGTATGTAGTTCTGCAGGTACGTGTGTGTATATGTGTATGTAGTTCTGCAACTACGTGTGTGTGTATATGTGTATGTAGTTCTGCAGGTACGTGTGTGTGTATATGTGTATGTAGTTCTGCAGGTACGTGTGTGTGTATATGTGTATGTAGTTCTGCAGGTACGTGTGTGTGTATATGTTTATGTAGTTCTGCAGGTACGTTTGTATATATATATATATATATGTGTATGTAGTTCTGCAACTAGGTGTGTGTGTATATGTGTATGTAGTTCTGCAGGTATGTGTGTGTGTATATGTAGTTCTGCAAGTACGTGTGTGTGTATATGTGTATGTAGTTCTGCAAGTACGTGTGTGTGTATATGTGTATGTAGTTCTGCAGGTACGTGTGTGTGTTTATGTGTATGTAGTTCTGCAAGTACGTGTGTGTGTATATGTGTATGTAGTTCTGCAAGTACGTGTGTGTGTATATGTGTATGTAGTTCTGCAAGTACGTGTGTGTGTGTGTATATATGTGTATGTAGTTCTGCAAGTATGTGTGTGTGTATGTGTATGTAGTTCTGCAAGTACGTGTGTGTGTATGTGTATGTAGTTCTGCAAGTACGTGTGTGTGTATGTGTATGTAGTTCTGCAAGTACATGTGTGTGTATATGTGTATGTAGTTCTGCAGGTACGTGTGTGTGTATATGTATATGTAGTTCTGCAAGTACGTGTGTGTGTGTATGTGTATGTAGTTCTTCAGGTACGTGTGTGTGTATATGTATATGTAGTTCTGCAAGTACGTGTGTGTCTATATGTGTATGTAGTTCTGCGAGTACGTGTGTGTGTATATGTGTATGTAGTTCTGCAAGTACGTGTGTGTGTATATGTGTATGTAGTTCTGCAGGTACGTGTGTGAATATGGTGTATGTAGTTTTGCAGGTACGTGTGTGTATATATATGTGTATGTAGTTCTGCAAGTACGTGTGTGTGTATATGTGTATGTAGTTCTGCAGGTACGTGTGTGTGTATATGTGTATATAGTTCTGCAGGGACGTGTGTGTGTATATGTGTATGTAGTTCTGCAAGTACGTGTGTGTGTATATGTGTATGTAGTTCTGCAGGTACGTGTGTGAATATGGTGTATGTAGTTTTGCAGGTACGTGTGTGTATATATATGTGTATGTAGTTCTGCAAGTACGTGTGTGTGTATATGTGTATGTAGTTCTGCAGGTACGTGTGTGTATGTATGTGTATGTAGTTCTGCAAGTACGTGTGTGTATATATGTGCATGTAGTTCTGTAAGTAAGTGTGTGTGTATATGTGTATGTAGTTCTGCAAGTACGTGTGTGTATATATGTGTTTGTAGTTCTGCAAGTACGTGTGTGTGTATATGTGTATGTAGTTCTGCAGGTACGTGTGTGTGTATATGTGTATGTAGTTCTGCAGGTATGTGTGTGTGTGTATGTAGTTGTAGCAGGTACGTGTGTGTATATGTGTATGTAGTTCTGCAAGTACGTGTGTGTGTGTATGTAGTTGTAGCAGGTACGTGTGTGTATATGTGTATGTAGTTCTGCAGTTACGTGTGTGTGTATATATATATATATATATATATATGTATGTATGTAGTTCTGCATGTACGTGTGTGTGTATATGTGTATGTAGTTCTGCAAGTACGTGTGTGTGTGTATATATATATATATATATATATATATATATATATATATATATATATATATATATGTAGTTTTGCAGGTACGTGTGTAGTTTTGCAGTTATATCCTTTTGTATAGGTTGGCATGCTGCTACATGTATGCTTATATGTTTTAGGGTCACAATTAAACATTCATGATTTAGATATAGCATGCAATTTTAAACAACTTTCCAATTGACTTATATTGTCTAATTTGCTTTGTTCTCTTGGTATCCTTTGTTTAAAAGTATACCTAGGTAGGCTCAGAAGCAGCAGTGCACTACTACTAGTAGCTAGCTGCTAATTGGTACTTGCACATATATACCTCTTCCTGTTTAAAATATTATTTTAATGGTGTATAAAATTCCACACTTTTGAATTCCTTTAGTGTGTTCATCTCTGCTCCTTGCAGTGTGCAACAAAACATTTTTTAAGATTTTAACCCACATATATAAAACCTAGCAGGCTGATTTTTATGGAATAATAACAGAGAAATTAGTAAATATACTACGTATCTTCACTATCAGCATTTTATATACATAAGGATAAATAAAGGTGTGTGTGTTTGTGTATGTCTGTATGTGTATGTTTAAGTGTGTGTGTTTAAGTGTGTATGTGTGTGTTTAAGTGTATGTGTGTATAAGTGTGTGTTTGTGTATGTGTAAAACTAAAATATTTTCATTAGTAAATCCCACTTTAATATGATACATTGGGTCACACTGAGCACCAAACCTCACCAAATTTAATAATAATTGAAAACCAGAATAAATCTTGTATTTTGGTTTCTTTTCAAATCTGCCTACATGTAATATATTTTATCCATGACTTGTCTACCCACTATCCATATTGTTTAAATTTACCTGACTGTTTGCTTGATGAAAAAAGGCTAATGATTAAATACTTGGGGATTTATAAATGTTTAAGTGCATCTTGTTAGGTAAAATAGAAGGTTAATTATGGACAGCTGTAGATCTTATATTTTTTTCTATGAAAAGAAAGGCTTAGTATTACTCCAATGGAGTTTCTTGTTTGCTTTGCATTATTAGAGATACATTCTTCATGTTTCAATTTCTATTATTTTTACAGCATACCACAACTGCTTGTTTAAACCACCCTCACAGTTAAAGTGATTTCTGCATATATTTTTGTACATATAAATGTATGCATATGGTTTGACATAATATTTTCATTGTTGGTAATGATTTTATTATTGCACTACTGAATATATATGTTTTCTCCACATCTTGCACTATAATTGTGTGTTTGTGATTAGAGAGGCATTGTTCATTTTCCATTGGTCTTCACTAATGTCATGACCTTTTATGTCACTAATTTTCGGCTCTTAACACAAATATCTTAATCACATTTCCTTAACAAGACCTAAACCCCCCCCACAATAAAGACATCAGACTTAGCTTTGGTATAAATTGGCCGCAGCTCCTTTATTAATAAATAACTTTATAAACTTTAATAACTTCAATAAATAACAGTGCAAATAATTCCAAAAACACATTACATATAACAGCGGTGCTAGACCTAAATATAAAATCTGGCCGTTACTCCATCCACTGGACTCAACCGTGCAAATTGATTGAGCCCGTAATCAACATAATTCTCTAAGGAACCCCTTGCCCTTAGAGACCCCATCTTAACTTCTCCCCAAGGGGATGTAAATACCACACGAACACTTTGGCCATAATTTACTTCAAGTGTAAGGGCTAGCACCCCCGCCTACAAACTGCGACAATCAAAATTAAAACAAAACAAATTCTTAGCAAACAGAAAAAACAACAGGGACGGGTGGGAGGGAGATACTTCCTTCACTTTTCTGAATAACAACTGCTGGCTTTCCCGCTCAGCCACCAGGCTATAACACCTCGCGGCTCCTCCTCCACTTCCTCCCCACCTAGCCCAGCCTTCATTTGCTCCGCGGTCAAAGTTCCCTCCAGCTACGCTTTGCACCGCTTACAGGAGCCACTTGACCTTTTATGTCACTAATTTTCGGCTCTTAACACAAATATCTTAATCACATTTCCTTAACAAGACCTAAACCCCCCCCACAATAAAGACATCAGACTTAGCTTTGGTATAAATTGGCCGCAGCTCCTTTATTAATAAATAACTTTATAAACTTTAATAACTTCAATAAATAACAGTGCAAATAATTCCAAAAACACATTACATATAACAGCGGTGCTAGACCTAAATATAAAATCTGGCCGTTACTCCATCCACTGGACTCAACCGTGCAAATTGATTGAGCCCGTAATCAACATAATTCTCTAAGGAACCCCTTGCCCTTAGAGACCCCATCTTAACTTCTCCCCAAGGGGATATAAATACCACACGAACACTTTGGCCATAATTTACTTCAAGTGTAAGGGCTAGCACCCCCGCCACCGACTGGCCTGACACCTCAGCCCAGTCCCGCCAACCCCACCAAATGTCCTACCGCCTCCTTAAAATCAAGTATGAACAACTGCAAGCCAAAATCATTAAGGTGCACTCCATCTGCCATATAAAATTCGCCCTGACCAACCTCAGCTAAGTCTGGGTGATGAACCACTGAACCCCCAAGCCTCCTAACAAACGACCCCATCAACTTATTAACCTTGCGCCTGCTTTTATCCAGGCGCACCGGATCCCATGCAGCCCTCCAAACCATCCTGGGCAAAATATCCGACCAAACAATCCTCATCTTAGGGAACAAATCCACCAGCCTCCCTATGTCTCTCTTCATGCTTCTTACTAATTCCCTCTGAGGCATAAAACCAAGATCATTGCCCCCAGCGTGGATCAACAAAACTGTTGGAGGCTGAAAACGCCGGCAATAGTCCACCACCAAAGGCAACAACCTGTCCCAACGGAGTCCTCTGACCCCAAACCATTTTACTTCACAGCTCGACCTCGGGATACCCAACTGCAATCCGTCAACTCTCAGTGTAGCCGCCCTTCGAGCCCAATAAATGAAAGAGTGGCCGACAAGCCACAAACGGTCGACACCTAAAAAACACAAAAGGAGAATAACAACCGCACCAGCCTAAACACCCAACTCAGGGCGAACATACAAACGATACCGACCGGATCCCCACCGGCCAATACCTTTAACCACTGAATCTGATAAACCCCTCACTGAAGCCTCAGTCGCTGCCCCTATGCGGAAGGAATGTGACCCAAAGTCATCGCTGTTAAAACCCAACCGGCATAGTGATTTTTTAAGAACCGCCCTAAATTGGAATGGTGACAACGGCCTACCATCAACATGAACCAACAGCGAACCCCCCATAACCGGACGAACCCGCAAATACTCCTTCAAGCAACGCCAAGGACAAACTTCCAAACCATTGGGAAAAAGAACCACCATCCTACCTTTTCCTAACTGATCTGTCTTACTCCTTCTTAGGAATATCTCCACCTTGGAGTCAAAGAAGGCCATATCCGAAAAGGCCAAACCCCCCATAGACATCAAAGTTTTACTAACCAACTCGGAAATCCGAAAGGCTCCAAAGAAAGCTAAAACAAACGCCACCCTAAACAGGCATACTTCAAAATCAGACAAACACACCAACGATAAAACGTTATACACCTCCTGCAGTAGCGAGAAGGTAATAGGACGCCTTCGGTCCGGAGAGGGCTTACCTAAACCCTTCTTCAATCCTTTCAGCACCTGCCGAACACAAAAACCTTTGGTAACATCCCGCAAGCCCAACAGTTTAAAACGGAAAGCCAAGGCAGCCAAACGTCTATCCATCGCGGAAGGAGACAAGTGAGAAACACCCCACTCCCACATCCATTCCAGTAATACACCCGTACTGTCAATTACCCCTTCATTAAGGCCTAGGGACCGCAATCTACACTCCCAGTCCCACCACACTCTAGAATAAGCCGTCCAGGTACCTGGTGCTAATGAATTTCTTACCAGTCCAGCCAGTCCTCCACGCCAAGCCGCCACAAGAAACTCGGACATGGGCAACCCTCCTCTTCCGCATGGGGAGCCAATTCCCTGAACCGCTGCCACTGAAAGCGAGAAAGGGAATCGGCTAAAGAATTACTGACTCCAGGAATATGCTTGGCCTTAATGCAAACATTCATTCGCAAACATTTCAGGACAAGCAAACGCAACAATCTCAGCACAGGCAATGATGTAGCCGTCAACGTATTTAACGCGTACACAACCCCCATATTATCTGAAGAAAAGACAACTGCCTGATTCCTCAAATCTTCCTCCCAGACAAACAGGGCCACCACAATAGGGAACAACTCCAGAAACACCAAGTTCTTCACCAAACCCAATGAAAACCAGTCCTCAGGCCACTGTGCTGCACACCATCTACCCATGAAATAGGCCCCAAAACCGCAACTGCCCGCCGAATCAGTCACCAAACCCAACTCCTCATTAGAGACCCGCACCGCCTGAATCAACGCTGAGCCATTAAAACCCAACAAAAATTGTCTCCAAACCCTCAAATCATCCTTTAGTTCTTTGGAAAGCCGTACAAAATGATGTGGCTTCACCACACCGGCAGTCGCCAGTGACAATCTCCTGCAGAAAACCCTCCCCATCGGCATAATTCTGCACGCGAAATTCAGCTTGCCTACCAGGGATTGAACCTCCCGAAGAGTGACTTTCTTCAACAACAACAAACGGTCAGTAATCCCCAACAAATCCGAAACTTTATCCCTAGGCAATCTGCATTCCATATTCACTGAATCAATGGTAATGCCTAAAAATTCAAGAGATGTAACCGGTCCCTCCGATTTCTCTACCGCAATGGGCACACCAAAATCAGATGTCACCTGACAACAGATATCCCTCAAGAGTGTACAATCACCTTTACCAGCCGGGCCCACAAACAGAAAATCGTCAAGGTAATGCACCAATGACGAAAGGCCTGACCGCTCAACAACCACCCACTCAAGAAACGTACTAAACTGTTCGAAAAACGAGCATGAGATGGAACACCCCATTGGCAAACACAAGTCCACGTAGTACGAACCATCCACGCAACAACCCAACAGATGATGTGACGTTGGGTGTACCGGTAGCAATCTGAATGCCGCCTCAATATCGACTTTCGCCAATAAAGCCCCAACACCAGCCCCTCTCACCAAGTTAACCGCCTGGTCAAAAGAGGCGTACTTAACCGACGACAATTCCTGAGGAATGCCATCGTTAACAGAACCCCCTTTAGGAAAAGATAAATGATGTATGAGCCTGAATTTACCAGGCTCCTTTTTTGGAACCACCCCAAGAGGTGATATCCGCAAATCATCAATGGGAGGGCGGTCAAACGGGCCCGCCATTCTACCCAACTCGACCTCCTTCATCAGTTTGTCAAGGACTACCCCTGGCCACACCCGAGCCGACTTCAAATTCCCCCTAAAAAACCGACAACCACCTCGAGACGGGATCACAAAGCCAAACTGAAAACCGTGAAATAGCAGGGCCGCCTTATCAAAACAACCCCGACGCCTAGCGTACCGAACGAGCCAAGGCTCCATCGCGGCGAGTCTCACCGGTGTCGCCCCCTTTTTCAGGCGCCTCCCCAACCCCACTTGGTCTATTTTTACGGAAACACTTAGCGTAGGGATGTGCTCCCCCGCACCCCGAACACTCGTGCTTGAACTTGCACGCAGCTCCCCACTTGCAAAACTTCTCATTATAGGCAAAAACAACAGCCTTTTCTGACCGTGACAGGGGATCCACCGATGGAGGAGCCACCGGCTCCTGATCGAAAGGACTGGGAAGCTCTTAAAGGCGTCATGATCTTGAGCCACTACCCCATATCACGGTCGTCCCACCGCATATCCGGCTTAACCGACAAACGCTGCCTGAACTGTTCATCGTATGACCACCAGGCCATTCCACCATACGTCCGCTGAGCAGAAGACACCTCATCAAGGTAACAAAAAAGCGCCGAACCCTGATCAGGGAACTTAGCACTAAACACATTAGCATATATCAGAAATGCCTGAAACCAATTAGAAAAAGTTTTCGGCAACTTCCGATAACGCTTCTTTCTCTCCTCTTCCTCTTTCTTGGCCACGTCTTTCTTTGAGTCCTCAGGGATCTCAAAAGACTGTTCCAGCGGAAGGAGTGAGAACAATTCAATAAACTCCCTCTTACAAACCTTGTCCCTCACTTCGGAAGTCAAATGCATTCCTAAAGGCCCAATGGAGCAGAGACACGACCGAGACATTGCTGTATCAGCCACCCTCAACTCAGCCCCTTCACTCTGTTTAGCACCTGCACCAGTAGCCCCCACCGAAGGCCCAGGGATCTGCGCCACAACCGGGACGCTATCATCCTTAACAACAGGGTCCGCCACAATGCGGACCTCGCTCCCCCCAAAACCCGTCACGCTCGCCCCGCTGTCAACCGCAACCCACGCTCTCTCCACAGCACCCCCCCGATCAGGACCACCTCCTTCTAGTTGCGCTAACAGATCCTTCAAACCCGCCACTACTCTCCCTGCCATCGAGTCACCTTCCATACTCCTGCCACCACTCAACAATTCACTCCCCCTCACATTCAACAATCTTGTCTCACCTGCTGAAGTACTCTCTGTATCCGGCCTGTCCTCAGGACTGTTGATAGTTGGCTGGAGCCCGCCGGTGCGATGCTCCGTAGCTTCTCGCCGACCTCCCGGGGACGTGGCAGCCGGCCGTCCGTGCCGTTCCAGCTGCCGTGTTTGCTCCTGAAAAATAGTAGACTGTGAGCCTAAAACCAGGGGAGGAAAAACTCTACCACCCCGTCCCCCTCTCTGCCGGCTGGTACCCCTAGCCGTACTTGCTCCCCTACCCCTCTTGGGAGCTCCCCCACCCTCATCCCCAGGCCAAGCTACCTCCACCACAGGCCGTCGTCTAGACCCCTCTCTAGGGACAGGTCCGTATCCTACAGGCCTATTCGGCCGACCCCTAACCCCCCTCCCACCCTGAGTGGCTGCCGTATACACCCTGGCTCCACTCCGTTCACTGACCACAGTTGATACCCCGCCCTGGACCCCACTCCTCACCTGTCTACTGCCAACAGGCTGCAACTCCTGTTGCGTACCATCATCAGGCTCCAGACGAATAGACTCCGTCCAGGAGCCGTGGAAGCCAGAGAAATCCACTTCCCGGCCGTCAGATACATCTGCCCTTGTAGATGGACCAGGCTGAGGCCCTGGCCGTTGTCCAGAGGTGCTAGGCTCTGAAATAGAAAAACTAACATGTGAGACACCTGACCCAACCACCTCCCTGGCCCTGGAAGAAACCAAACCCACGGGAGACTGGCGGGCAAAAACCACCCCCCGCCCAACAGATGGAACCTCAGCTGACCCCCCAAAACGTCTAACCTTCTCACTAAAAACCCCAGGAGATTGAGGAACAAAATCTTCCTCTGAGGAATCCAAAAATAATTCAACTTCCCCAGGGCCAAGCTCCAACTCCTCATAATCCTCCCCAGACCCATAGTCCAAATCCACAAGCCCGTGGGAAGCACTAAAAACACTGGGTTCACCCCCACCAGACTTGTTAAAACTAATGGGAACAGGCTGCCTACCACCGGACCCACTATCCTGCTCTACAAAGGGGGCACCAACTAAATCTCCCACTGCGGCACATCCCTCCTCATCACTCTCGCTATTACCCACTACCCCACCAAAAGAAACAAGCGGACTACTCCGCCCAGCATATGGGTCCCTTTCAGCAATCCCCTCCCCCCTCTGATCAGGCCCGACAAGGCCGTGGGCCACCTTACCCATACCTCTAACTTTAATGGCCTGGGCAGGGGAGGCCTTCACCTCCGGCTCTTTGCCGCTCACACGCTGGGATGACGTCACCGCCGGGCCCGCCTCAGCCCCCGTAGCCACGCTCACCGCTGCATCCGCCCCTCGCTTACCGGACACCGGACCGGATCTTCTGCCGCTCACCGCCCTCTTGCTGACTTCAGGGCTGAGTCTCGTCGGAGGCCTGGATTGCCTGGTGGACTTCTTCCGGGGAGCCGAACGCTCCGTCGCCACTCCAGAAGGAACCGGAACACCCAGCAACGATCGGACCTGTTCTTCCAGCCAGGTAGGTCCCCGTTCCTTTGCAGCCTCCTTCAAGCGATGCAAAAGCTCCTCTACATCAGCCATGACGCAGGCTGAGCGAGAAAGCCACCAGCTGCACAGAGATACTTCCTTCATTTTTCTGAATAACAACTGCTGGCTTTCCCGCTCAGCCACCAGGCTATAACACCTCGCGGCTCCTCCTCCACTTCCTCCCCACCTAGCCCAGCCTTCATTTGCTCCGCGGTCAAAGCTCCCTCCAGCTACGCTTTGCACCGCTTACAGGAGCCACTTTCTATAACTTGGCCAATTGCAGGGAAGACACCCCATTGGCCACATTTCAACTGTCCTGCATTATGCAGGAGAATCATTCTAAAATATGCTAATCTCTGTGTGTGTATTGCAGAATACTGTATTTAAAATCATTTAAAACTGTAATTTACTAGTCAGCAAAGAGACATTCCTCTTTAAAAGCTAGTTGAGTATATTAATTTATTATTTTACTGTTACTAATTAGGAACACATATAAATGAGCTACTGCATTGTGCATGTTGCTATCTCAGTTTTCTGATGTCTGTAAAAAAATATTTTTCAGCAGTACAATTACAGGAAGAGCAGGCATAATAAATAAAGTATTAGTTAAAGGGATATGATACCAAAATGTTTAAGCACATTAAAGTGATGCAGCATAGCTGTAACAAGTTGACTATAAAATATCACCTGTAGATCTCTATGTAAAAAAGGAAAACATTTTCCTGAAAAATTCCAAAGTATTTACACTCCATTGTAAAGGGACTTTAAGCAGCCAAACAGGATACTAGTCCTAGGACTTGCAAGGGATCGTGCATCTGGCATGTGCAGGCACGGGTAGACCTCAGTTTACGCCGGGTTAGGTTCCAGAAGGAATGGTTGTAAATTGAAACCGTTGTAAATTGAAACCCAGTTTATAATGTAAGTCAATGGGAAGTGAAGGAGTTAGGTTCCAGGCCCCTCTCAAAATTGTCATAAGTAACATCTAATACATTATTTTTAAAGCTTTGAAATGAAGACTTTTAATGCTAAACAGCATTATAAACCTAATAATATAGATTGTATCATCATCAAACTAAGTTTAATGAACAAAAACATTTGCTAAACATCACCTAATAAAATAATTACACAACAGATTGTATCATCATCAAACTAAGTTTAATGAACAAAAACGTTTTTTTACTTGCATTTTTCTGCAAACAGTTGTCTGCATTGTTAGCATGTTAGATAATATTGGGTCTGCACCTATTCTATGCATTTCAATCTGCAGTGATTAATAGGCAGTTAGGCACCCTCGCCTCAAGCAGCTGGACAGGTAGATAAAAGGGAAAGGCTGCTAGCTCTTGTTGCTCGATAGGTCTGGTCTGCTCTGTGTACACAGATCAATTTCAAGTCTGCTAAGCTTGCATTACTTTGCTGCAACACAAGCGGACAGCTCCACCTACTGGCTATTTTAATTAGTGCAATGCTTTTCAATAGCAGTCACATTACTGAAAAAAAGGTTGTTATTCTGAAACGGTGCACATTGAACCAAATTGAACCGGCATAAACCGAAGGCCATCTGTATTACTAACCAAGATATACTGTATTTATATATACAAAATACAGCTGTGCAAGATGAAAGAAAATGGCGCATGTGCAGCTGGCAAAATATTTAGTGGAAGATAAATGACAACCTTATCTTGCTGCTCTTAAATGGACATGAAACCAAAAATGTTCCTTCATGATTCAGATAAAACATGCAATTTTTAAACAACTTCTATGATATAATTTGATTTGATTTGATTCAATGTAACCTTTGTTAAAAATCATACCTAGGTAGGCTCAGGAGCTGGGAGCTAGCTGCTGATTGGTGACTGCACATATACGCCTCTTGTTATTGACTTACAAATGTGTTTAGCTAGCTCCCAGTAGTGCATTGCTGCTGCTGCTGCTTCAACAAAGGATACTAAGTGAATGAAGCAAAATTGATAATAGAAGTAAATTGGAAAGTTGTTTAAATATCTATGCTCTGAATCATAAAAGAATAATTTTGTGTTTCATGTCCCTTTAAATATACATCACTAAAGTTGAAACATTTGTGTTGGGGCTGCATATTGTAAAGGGACATTAAAAGCTTGAAATTGTAATATAAAATGTTTAATTAGGTGTAGTAAAAAATAACAACTTTGTAGTATACATTTATTATTGATTTTTGTCCCATTTTCCTGCATTTTAACTTTGAAAATTGTTGTTTTACCCAATTCCATTGATTACTGTTATTTTGGAAGCTAAGTTTTCCTCTTATCTGTCTCTTATGTTGAGGACAGTTATGGGCAGAAGACAAAGTTTAAAGAAGGTTTTGTTGAAACCCTGTTAGATAAAAACTTTAACTGTCCTGTATCCCAAACAATGCACAAACACCTAGATTATGAGTTCTGCGTTGCAGCTTTTAACGCTGAAAAAAATGGTAATTTCAGCGTAAAAGCAGTAACGCCGCTATTGCGAGTCATGTCGGTATTGCTATACCGCAAGCATTTTAGCCTGTAACGCAACGTCAATCCCGCACTCAAAAAAATTAAGTTTTTGCGTGGGATTTCCATAGCGTCGGGATTACAGTTTGTACGATGAAGCTAAAATGCTTGCGTTACATCCTATACCGACAAGATCCATACTGCCATCTTAGACCAGTAGTTATGGATTTTGTGTAACAAAAATGTTTCACTAAACTCATAACTAAACTGTTACAAAGTACACTAACACCCATAAACTACCTATTAACCCCTAAACCCAAGCCCTCCCAAATCGCAAACATTATTTAAAACTTATTAACCCCTAATCTTCCGCCCACCCACATTGCGACTATTAAATACATTTATTAACTCCTAATCTGCTGCTCACCCACATCACCAACATTATTTAAATATATTAACCCCTAAACCGCCGCTCCCCAACATCGCCGCCACTATAATAAAGTTATAAGCCCCTATTCCGCCGCTCTCCGACATCGCCGCCACTAAATAAAGTTATTAACCCCTAAACCTCCGGCCTCCCACATTGCAAAACACTAAATTAAACTATTAACCCTTAAACCTAACACTGCCTAACTTTAAATTAAAATTACAATATAACTATATTTAAATAAATAAAAACTTACCTGTGAAATAAATATAAACCTAACATTAAACTATAAATTAACCTAACATAACTAATCTAATAAAATAAAAAATACTACCAATTAAAATATCTAAATTACAAATTTAAAAAAAACTAACACTAAGAAAAAAAAAAAATCGAAATTACAACTAAAAAAACCCAAATCATAGGAAAAATTTTAAAAATCTAAGTTTATTAAAAATAATTAACACTAAAATCATAAAAAATAAAAAACACTAAGATTACAAAAATATAAACGAAATTATCAAAAATAAAAACAATTAAACCTAATCTAATAGCCTTATAAAAATAAAAAAGCCCCCCCAAAATAAAAACACCCCTAGCCTACAATAAACTACAAATAGCCCTTAAAAGGGCCTTTTGTAGGGCATTGCCCTAAAGAAATTAGCTCTTTTACCTGTAAAAAAATACAAAGTCCCCCAAACAGTAAAACCCACAACCCAACCAACCCCCCAAAATAAAAAACCTAGCTCTAAAAAAAACCTAAGCTACCCATTGCCCCTAAAGAGGCATTTGTAGTGACATTGCCCTTAAAAGGGCATTTTTCTCTTTTGCATTGCCCTTAAAAGAGCATTTAGCTCTTTTTCCAAGCCCAAAGCCCTAATCTAAAAAAAAAACACCCCCCCCAAAAAAAATAACACTAACCCCAGAATATCTACTCATAGTCCCTGAAGTCCGGACATTCATCTCCATCCAGACGGCGAGGTCTTCATCCATATGGTGAGGTCTTCATCCATCCGGGGGGCGTCTTCTATCTTAATCCCGGCAGCTCGGAGCGGAGCCATCCTGAAAGCCGAAGACATCCTGTGAGGAGCGTCCTCTTCTTACGATCGCCGCCGTACACTGAAGTTCAATGCAAGGTAGCCGTTTCAAAATGGCTTACCTTGCATTCCTATTGGCTGATTTGATTCTTCAAATTCAAATCAGCCAATAGGATGAGAGCTACTGAAATCCTATTGGCTATTGATAACCTGTCTGTGTGGCTTTGCAACGAAGGGCAGCGGGCAAACAGGGTCGTCTGAGTGTGTAATGCCGCCCCCTTCTCTTGCTCGGGCAATCACATGAGAGAAGGACCTACCAGTCACCCCGAGCGAGTGTGTTCAGAGTTATTTCAATCCACCACCTCAGAGGTGGTGGAGGGTGTGGTCTAATTCTCGCGGTGTTTTATATTGCGGTAAGCAGGCTTGCATGTGCGAGCCTACCCCGCAAGGGCTCAACAGAAACTTACGCTACTTTGTACATATACATTGAGCCCATTGTATGAACAGAAATAAAGAAGCAAAAAAAAAAAGACAAAAATAATTAATTATTTAAGCAGCATAAACATACCCTTATGTAACAAACATGCCATTAGATCTTTAAAAAAATATTATGATGTTTTAAGTTATAATCAGTTTCATATTAGCGCACTGTGTCATTACGTGTTTGTGTAAATCTTATTTCCTTGTTGGAACATTCGCACATGAAACTGACTGCTGTAATCGCAAAACACAACAAGACATAGAAACTGGCAGGTCGTGTTCATACACACCTAAACTGACTCAGTAGTATGTTATTTTCTTAGTACATAAAGAAAACTGAAATATTAAAAATCAATAAATTATTGTGACAAAGATTTAGTATGTTAAAAAACCTGACTAGATAACCAATAAGTATATAGTTTATATAGTAACAGTTTGACACTGCTTTGGAAAAAAATAAATAAAAATAAATTGTGTACATAGCATTAAAGATTTTTTTGCAGGCTTTCCAAAAAAACTAGAGAAGTCCAGAGATATATATTTGAAAACTCTGTCAAGTAGGATTACCTATTGCGTTGATCTAAACAATCACTGTGTACCATGTTTCTAGTTGATTTTAATGCTTCATGATTATCTCCTAATTTTTTAAGAAGCCAGATTTTCTTTTTGTAAAGAGACTTTAAAGGGACACTGAACCCACATTTTTTCTTTTGTGATTCAGATTGAGCATGCAATTTTAAGCAGCTTTCTAATTTACTCCTATTATCACATTTTCTTTATATATTCTTCCAATAAACAAGTGCTGTCCATGGTACTGAACCAAAAATTGACTGGCTCCTTAGCTTAGATGCCTTTTTCAAATAAAGATAGCAAGAAAATTAAGACAATTGTATAATAGGAGTAAATTAGAAAGTTGTTTAAAATAGCATGCTCTATGTGAATAAGAAAAGAAAAAATATGGGTTCAGTGTCCCTTTAAGCATCCAGTCAGTCTGGCAAGGGAGCATACATTTGACATGTGCAGACACAGTCAGTTTATTTCCCTTCTCAGTTTATTATGATACCTTGCAAGATTATTGTGAAATATACATAATCACAGTGCTTTTTTAGCATGCAAATGATAGTAGCTGAAGAGCACTTTGTGGTAAAATAACATAGAGATGTTCATGTGATATTTTCTAACAAATTGGTTATGCCTATGGGTAACACGTCTATTTAAAAATGCTGAGTTATGTTTATGTGTATGTGTGTGTTTATATACCTGACCATTACACCTAAATGAGTTGTTTATTTATTTGACATCCCATTCTAAATCCATGTGCATTAATATGCAGTTGCCCCCTCCTTTGTAACTATAAAAGCCACCACTCCTCTGGGAAGGCTTTCCACAATATTTTGGAGTGTGACTGTGGGAATTTGTGTCAGTTTAGCCAAAAGATCATTTGTGAGCTAGTCAGGCATTAATGTTGGATAAGATTGTCTGGCTTGCAAGTGGCGTTCCAGTTCTTTCCAGAGGTGTTCATTGGGGTTAGGGTCAGTACTCTATGCAGGCCACTCAATTTCCTCCACACCACAATTGTCAAACCATGTTTTCATGGACCTCTCTTTGTGCACAGGGCACAGCCATGCTGGAACAGGAAAGGGCCTTCCTCAAACTGTTGCCACAAAGATGGAATAGCCCAGTTGTCAAAAACGTTTTTGTATCCTGTAGCATTAAGATGATGTAGCACTAGAACTAAGGGGTTAGCCCAAACCCTAAAAAACAGCTCCAGACCATAAGCCCTCCTCCACCAAACATTAGAGTAGTCACTATGCATTTCTCCTGGTATCTGTCGCACCATCAGACTGCCAAATAGTGAAGTGTGATTCATCCAGGCCCGGACTGGCCATCGGGCATATCGGGCATTTGCCCGGTAGGCCGCAAGGTAGTTTAGCCCCGCCCACTGCGCCTCTCACGGCATAGAATTATGATTTTTTTTGAGATTTTTTTTTTTTAATAATTAATTAATAAAGTTGTTATATTAAATGCATATGTTTTCTGTTTGTGCATTACTACTATTACTGCAGGCACAGGCAGGGCTGCAGGCGGCCACTCGGCCAGTGCTGTGCGCAACTTCAAATCATCAATCAACTTTACTTGTGTCCCGGCCGGGGCCGACTGTCACCGTAGTACAAAGAAGATCATAGTACACAGAATACAAGTCAATTGTTGAACCACTAGTAGTAGTCTACAACCAACTAGTTTCTCTCTGGGAATCTCAATAACTGGATTCAGGGCCGCTGCGCCGCCATGATGGCCGCCATCCTCCAGAGCGAGTCCCCCCCATTCGGATTGGCTGCACTGTCTGCACTCCGCACATGCGCACTGCTTCCTGTGAGTGACGTCAGTGATAGACAGCACACACGCGGCGCCCTGCACGCGGCTACACTACACTTATGCCGCGTGCCGGGTCCACGTGACACACTGAGGCTCAGACACCTGCGAGGGCCGAGGCGATATACACAACAAGTGCTGACTGCCGGCCGTGCAGCCTGTGTGTCAAGTGACTATCTACGTGTTTGACTGTCTGTCACTGTGTCTGGTTGCCGTTGGAGAGCTGCTGGCGAGGCCAGAAAGATGCTGCCCTGGGCCGGGTGGCTGGGCCTGGAAGAGTGACGTGACGCGGACCGCACCTGCAGTCTTCCCCTTCTGAATCCAGGGGCCAGGGCGGCTACTGGCTAGTAGTGGCTAAGTGGCCTAGGCGGCTCCAGTACCATGATCATCTCACAGTCTCATCATGGTCTGGCTTGGGGTGGCTGGAATTCCATGAGGCCGGCTGGGGGCTACTAGAGAGGCAAAGCAGCGATGAATCTAATGAGGAGGACGTCAGACTCAGGAGGCTGCGACTCAGCAGGTAGGTGACTGTGAGGTCTGGTCTCAGAGAGGACCTTAACAGTAAAGTTAAACTTTTACATATGCATATTGCGGTGCTTAACAGTAAGTTTGTCCCCTTGCTTTGTGCCTAACTGGCTACCTTGCTTGATAAATAAATAATTTTCCCATACAGAGCTGCTGCAGTGAGGCACTGTATAGGAAAGCTGAGTACCGTAGCGATCCTCTGCTGATCCTTGATAAACATACTACCCAGTGCCTCACTGCAGCTGCTCTGTAAGGGAAAATGATTTTTTTTATCAGGCAAGGTAGCCAGTTAGGCTGCTAGGCAAAAAGCAAGGGGACACACTTACTGTTAGGTTAAGTAGTAGTAAGCTCAGTGAGGATGAGTAACTCAGCCGCTCAGCGTCTCCTTCTGACCCTGCTGGATGACATCATATCAGTCACGTCACATGATGCTGTAGTTCAGCTTCAGCGTGGCTGCTCCCTATTAAGCTGAGCCTGTGAGTGAGGGAGATTTACAGCCTGCCAGATTGTAGGAGCCAGTTAACCCAGGTTAACCCTTCAGTTCACAATGAATGAGGTAAATTTTGTTCTTACCAAGAGAGTGTATATACAGTGTATATAATAAAATTTCCCTGTGTGTGTGTGTGTGTGTGTGTGTATATATATACACACAGGGAAATTTTGAGCCCTGATTTATATATGTTTAAATAGTGCAGCTGTATGTAAATGGAAAGAAATCTTTATGTAAATATAAAAAAAAATCTATTAGCCCCCCAAAAATATTTTATATGCAGTATATAGCAGATGTGCACCCTATAGAATTGTAAATAACCTGCTCTTTTCTGTTCTGTCTTAAGAGTGGTTTGTTCCTTTATTGTGTTACCTTCATATTCTCATATATATATAAAATTCATTAAAATTATGGGGGGAGATAAAAAACTGAAATTAAAATCCTCCATGTCTCAAAATTAAATCAATGTAAATATTTGCATAGGAAATTAGTACATCTGGGCAAGTATCCCCGCTTGCTTTCCCCCAGAAATTCTTAATATACAATGTTTCCAATGCACAAGAGAATTGTGGGTAAGATATGCAAATTAGATATGCAAATTCTCATTTTTTTTTGCTTCAAAAATACTGTTTTGACACAGCGATCCTTTAAACAGGAATATTGCTGGGGGAAAGCAAGCGGGGATACTTGCCCAGATGTACTAATTTCCTATGCAAATATTTACATTGATATATATATATATATATATATATATATATATATATATATATATATATATATATATATGCACACACACACTTTTGAACCCAATACCCCCCCTGTTTATCTGTTTTGTATTTTTGTATATATAAATGTAAAAAAAAGTATTAGCCCCCCAAAAAATGATTTTATATGCAGTATATAGCAGATGTGCACCCTTCTGTGTATTAAATTGTAAATTACCTACTCTGTTCTGTCTTAACCTATATTGTGTTAACTATATATATGTATGTATCTGTGTGTGTGTATGTATATATATATATATATATATATATATATATATACACTGTGTATATGTATATATATATATATATATATCTGTCTTCCCTCTGACTTTGAGAGTGTGGCAACCCTATGTGGGAGTGGGACTGAGTATGGCTTACCCCACCTGCAGATTTGTACGGGTCACATGATGCTGTCAGTGAGCTGCAGCCGTAGGCCAGGCAGGACATTTCATATGCTGTGTCACGCGGTGCAGAAGCATCACCTGGCATTGCACTACTGTGAGCTAGCTAAACACATCTAGTGAGTTAATAACTACACATGTGTAACCGCTTATCATCAGCTGAGCTAGCTCCCAGTAGTGCATTGCTGCTGAGTATATGTACATATGTTTTTTTAACAACGGATACCAAAAGTAAACTTTCTAATAGAAGTTAGTTTAAAAAGTGTCTTGAAAAGACATACTCTATCTGAATAGTTAAAGTTTACTTTTGACTTTCATACTCCTTAAAATCTAGATTAAAGTTTGGCTGATTCTGGTGGAATTTTTTAAGAATGCACTTGTTTTTCATGAAAAACTAGCACTTTATTTTGATTTTGTTGTGTTTTTTTTTTATATTTTTACACAGTATTGAATGTTAAATGTTTTTGTCACTTAAACAAGTATTATACTTGCCATGTTTGGTATACGGTTAAAAAATAAATGGTGAGCAAAGTGGGGGGGGGGGGAGTGGGCCTCTTTGCTCTAAAATGCCCGGGCCTTTTTTTGGTCCCAGTCCGGCCCTGGATTCATCAGTTCAGAAAACACGTTTCCACTTCTTCAGAGTCCAGTGGTGAGATTCTTTACACCACTCCAGCCAACACTTGGTACTGCACATATTAATGTAAAGCTTGTGTACAGCTGTCCTGCCTTGTACATCCATGTCATGAAGCTCCTGACGCACACTTGTTCTGCTGATGTTGCTTCCAGAAGCAGTTTGTATCTCTGTAGTTACTGATGCAACAGATGATAGACGATTTTCATGCGCTTCAGCACTCTGCAGCCCCACTCTGTGAGTTTGTTTAGACTGTCAAAGACGCTTCCACTTCACTTGTTGACCAGGGCAGATTTAGTAGGACAGGAATTTCATTGTACTGCTAATGTTTGTCTATGGAGATTTCATAGCTATGTGCTGGATTTTGTGCACCTGTTGGCAATGGGTGTGACTAAACCCCTGAACTCAATAATTAGTAGGGGTGTCCACATGCTTTTGACCATATAGACTGTATGTATGTATATATATATATATATATATATATATATATATAGGGGTCCATTTATTAAGCAGCGGATGCTGCTTTAGAGCCCCATCGTTTCAGGTCCGCCTGAAACTGAAGTTAAGAAGCAGCGGTCATAAGACCGCTGCTCTTTAACTTCTCCGCACACCTTTTAGGTGGCAGACTGAAATCATCCCGATATGATCGGAATGATTGACAGCCCCAGCTAGCGACCGATTGGCCGCCAGTGAGCAGGAGGCAGCATTGCACAAGCATTTCACTAGAAATGTCTGTGTAATGTTAAATGCGTATACTGTTGGCAATTAGCAAGGTCGAACGGACATGATTCACTACAGCCAATCATGCCCGTTTGACTTTGTTAAATCTACCCCTTAGTGATCAGTAGTTAACAAACTTTAATGTCTTCTTTATTTCAGTATCGGTTTTAACTAGACTTTCTTAACCCCTTAATGACCACAGCACTTTTCCATTTTTTGTCCGTTTGGGACCAAGGCTATTTTTACATTTCTGCGGTGTTTGTGTTTAGCTGTAATTTTCCTCTTACTCATTTACTGTACCCACACATATTATATACCGTTTTACTCGCCATTAAATGGACTTTCTAAAGATACCATTATTTTTATCATATCTTATAATTTACTATAAAAAAAATTATAAAATATGAGGCAAAAATGGAAAAAAACACACTTTTTCTAACTTTGACCCCCAAAATCTGTTACACATCTACAACCACCAAAAAACACCCATGCTAAATAGTTTCTAAATTTTGTCCTGAGTTTAGAAATACCCAATGTTTACATGTTCTTTGCTTTTTTTGCAAGTTATAGGGCCATAAATACAAGTAGCACTTTGCTATTTCCAAACCATTATTTTTCAAAATTAGCGCTAGTTACATTAGAACACTAATATCTTTCAGGAATCTCTGAATATCCATTGACATGTATATATATATATTTTTTTAGTAGACATCCCAAAGTATTGATCTAGGCCCATTTTGGTATATTTCACGCCACCATTTCACCGCCAAATGCGGTTAAATACAAAAAATTGTTCACTTTTTCACAAATTTTTTCACAAACTTTTGGTTTCTCACTGAAATTATTTACAAACAGCTTGTGCAATTATGGCTTAAATTATTGTAAATTCTTCTCTGGGATCCCCTTTGTTCAGAAATAGCAGACATATATGGCTTTGGCGTTGCTTTTTGGTAATTAGAAGGCTGCTAAATGCCACTGCGCACTACATGTGTATTATGCCCAGCAGTGAAGGGGTTAATTAGGGAGCATGTAGGGAGCTTTTAGGGGTAATTTTAGCTTTAGTGTAGTGTAGTAGACAACCCCAAGTATTGATCTAGACCAATTTTGTTATATTTCACGCCACCATTTCACCGCCAAATGCGATCAAATTAAAAAAAACGTTAACTTTTTCACAATTTTAGGTTTCTCACTGAAATCATTTACAAACAGCTTGTGCAATTATGGCACAAATGGTTGTAAATGTTTCTCTGGGATCTCCTTTGTTCAGAAATAGCAGACATATATGGCTTTGGCGTTGCTTTGTGGTAATTAGAAGGCCGCCAAATGCTGCTGCGCATCACACGTGTATTATGGCTAGCAGTGATGGGGTTAATTATGTAGCTTGTAGGGAGCTTGCAGGGTTAATTTTAGCTTTAGTGTAGAGCTCAGCCTCCCACCTAAAACATCAGACCCCCTGATCCCTCCTAAACAGCTCTCTTCCCTCCCCCACCCCACAATTGTCCCTGCCAGTACTAAAATAAAAGCTATATTTGGGCTTTTTTTTTTTTTTTTTTAGCATATTTACATATGCTGCTGTGTAGGATCCCCCCTTAGCCCCCAACCTCACTGATCCCCCACCAAACAGCTTTCTAACCCTCCCCCTCTGCCTTAATGGGCGCCATCTTGGGTACTGGCAGCTGCTGTCTGCCAGTACCCAGTTTAGTAACAAAAAGTATGTTTGTTTTTTATTGCCCTTTTCTGTAGTGTAGCTTCCCCCCCAAGACCAACCCCCACCCCTTCCAGAACCCTTAGATGATCAATTTTTTTTTTTAAATATTTGTTTGTTTTTAAGGTTTATTAACGTTTTTTTCTGCAGTGTAGCGGTTCCCTCCCGCTCCCGCCCAGTGCACGCGCCCGCCCGCCGCCCCCCGTGCACGTGCCCGCTCCCGTGCGTGCTCCCATCTGTCCCGCCCCCGATCCTGCCCCCCCTCCACTCCACTCGGCACATCGATGGCCGCCCACCCGCCTCCCAGACTTGCTCCCACCCACCAACGATACCGGCCATCGATGTCCGGTGCAGAGAGGGCCACAGAGTGGCTCTCTCTGCATCGGATGGCCAAGGGGGGTTATTGCAGGATGCCTCGATATCGAGGCATCACTGCAATAACCGGAAAGCAGCTGGAAGCGAGCAGGATCGCTTCCAGCTGCTTTCCAGACCAAGGACGTACGCCACACGTATTCGGTCATTAACTGTAATTTTTTTTGAGGACGTGTGGCGTACGTCCTTGGTCGTTAAGGGGTTAATGCAAAAAAAAAAAAAAGGTTTTTAAACATATCTGATCTGAACAATTTATTATCTGGTAACATTGTTGCATTGAATGCCCCTTTAAGGGTGAAGGGGGATAATAAATTCTCCCCAACCACAATCAAGAAGTCGCCAACTTACAAAACAGAATTGTTGCTGTTTTATTGTTTTTAGAACAGCCGGTTTGCAATAATATGTTGAAATAATGGATATTGGTGAATATGATGTATTAAAGCGTTGAGCTATCATATCCCACCCTACACCCACATAAACCCAGTTTAGCAACTTATCTTATTCAAAATAGACTTTTTGTTTTAAATAATCATCTGATTGGTGTAAGATAATATTAGTTGTTTGTTTCCCGTTTTGGATACTTGGCAGATGTATCTACCATAATAACAGTACAAAACCGCAACACTGTTATTATAATCACATCTGAAACGCCTGCTTATGAATAACAATTTCACACAAAAAAATATATAGAATAATGATTATGGTTTCATAAGATAAGTTTTCTATAATACTTTTTATATAGCACTGCTGTTATTTTGTATAGAGATCAAACTTTACACACTTGTAAAGCAAATTAAAGGGACGTTATATAATAAATAGATGCCAGAAATATAATAAAACATCCAAAGCAAATATTAGCTTGAGAACAGTATGAAGAGGTATTTTTTAAAATTATATTAGTAGCTTAAATATTAAAGATAGAAGTGTAAAGTGTTAGTTTGTATAACACTGCTGGGTGCTGCCATGTTGAAACTTGGGTTTTCACTTATCTGTTTTTTGTTGTTGTTGGTAATTAGGGATAGATATAAAAAAAAGTCAATAAAAGAGAATGTGCAGACAAGGCTAACAGGGTTTCATCATAACCATTTTTAGTACTTTTTATTGACTATTTTATATATGTCCCTAATTGTGCAGATTAGATACGAGGAAATCTAGGTTTTAAGATGGCTGCACTCATTAAATGACAAGAGAAGGAGAAAAAGTAAATAATGAAAGTATATTGCAAAGTTTGTTTACTACACAACATTACAATTTGGACTGCAATCTTAAAGTATTTAAAGTGAATGTAAAGTCACCACCCCCCGAGAACGCCACACTAATGTGCATAAAAAATAAGTTGAACTTTAATTCATCATTTTCCTTTGACCACTATATTTACGCCAAAAATTAATGTTTTATAAGTTATATCACCCTACGATTCCTCCGCCCGCCATCTTCGCTATTTGATTGACAGGTTAAGAAGCGCTCTTTTCCCAATCATCGATTCCACCACGGGGGGTTCAACCCTGTTTTCAAAACGTCACCGATTGTTAATGAGCATGCGTTAATCCTGAATGACGTCATAGAATCCTAATGCGCATGCTGGAAAGCCTTAATATTTATCTATGCTTAGATGCGCGTTCACGCTTCCCGCATGCGCACTTTCAAGAAATCAAATACAGCTGCGCTCAATATGAATAGTATTCAATGAATGTATTCATTCATTGAATACTATGTATCTAGTCTACGAAATCGGCTGTAAACGCATGCGCATTTGAGGGTGTCCACGGGAGCGTGCTTGAAGTATATGTATAGAGCGGGTGGGACCGCTCTATACGTCACACCAGGGAGAAGAAGGAAGTAACGGCTGGGAGGAGTTTGGGTTCATAACGGAATGAAGTTTGTCAGATAAATATATAAAAAATAGTTTATTTTTCTGGGGGAAAAAAGTGGTGGTTTAACTACTATGTACAAAAGAAAGCAGTTGATGGATTTGTTTACAGGAAAATTGACATTCACTTTAATATCCCTTTAATTTTTTTAATTTTTTTTTTTTTACTGAGCAGTTGTCATATAAAAGAAGTTTAAATTATCTATTGATACCTTAAACATTCATGATATGTTAGAGCTTGCAATTAAAAATATCAGCTTTCCAAATGGTTTCTTTGTTGAAATGTAGTTCCTTTCAATGGGAGCATACCGAGTTAGACTCATGAGAGAGCACTTGTTTGAGCTCTACATATGTTTACAACTATATTTGTAAAATTGTTATACATCAAGGTCTAAATTACAAGTGGAGTAATAGCATTTTTGTGTGTTAACATCACTTGAGCGACATCAATAGTGTACAAAATTATTTTTTATTGGTAAACAAATTCATGTTGGCTGTCGCTCGAGCACTAGGCTGAGGGTGCACTAAGGCAAGGGTGCACTAAGCCTGATGGTGCACAAATAGTGAAGGTATGTACATATATATATATATATTTATATATTTTTTACATAATGTTATTGCACACTTAATAGACTACATTATAGTGTAATTATAACTTTTATATGAACTGGGAAACAAAATAATTAGTGTGACTCACTTTATTGCTATATTCACTTTATTGTGGTGGTCTGGAACCGAACCCGCAATATCTCTGAGGTACACCTGTATACAATATTTCTATTTGCTGCATATTAGCGCTCATTATGTTTATGGTCCTAATTTCTTTTGTAATAATGATGATACACATTGTTTGTGCAACTCACTCAGTGAAAAAAATTATTGCTTTGTAATTTTTAAAATATTCAATATATTAGAAAATAAAAGAGTTAAGCTGAATCCGTTGTAAAGCAATGATAGCCCCAACAGTTTAGTAAGAATATTATAAACATGTGTTGAAACGTGTTGTCTGTTGGAGGGTAAGTGAATTGAATTATCACACCAGATACTTGATAGGAGAATGATTGCTTTGTAATTGAATAAGTTGTTTGAAGATAACCTATTGCGCTCTAGGAAGCCTAGAAATGTATTTTAGGCTTTACACAGCAAGTATAAACCATCATAAATAAAAAGAGATTAGATTCACATCCAAAGAAAAAGCATTTGAGGGGAAACAATTTATCATTTGTATATATATATATATATATATATATATATATATATATATATATATATATATATATATATATATATATATATATATATATTATAAAATAAAAATTAGCCTTTTTAAAAACATTACTATCATTATTCATTTACACTGGGTAGATAATTCTAATTTAGCCACCAGTAGAGGGTAAGAAATTAAACATTCGGGGTATGCACTTACCTGCAGATGTTGGTGCAATGAGCCAGGAACCTCAGAACTAAGTCACGGAAGCTCATGGGTGTGGTCAATGCAGTTGTGGTTGTTGTGTGGACGGACCTGGGTAGTACACCAGATTCACATAAAGCCATTCCGCTAAAGCTCTCTCTCTCATCTGTTGTCAATAGACATTAGACCAGTCTCTCCAATCAAGTGACATTGGAGAAAAAAGTTACAGCCAGGGGAATACTTCCTGGCAAAATGTATCTTATATATTTTACTTTTAAATGCTGGTTTTATTTTTAATTTTGGAAAAATGTATGAAAAGAAAAATAATTTCAGGAGGTTTAATTAGTAGTTTTCATGCAGTACATATCTCACACTTGCTGTATAAAATATCTCTTTTCTAATTAAATGGAAAGAGTCTACTGCTGCATTCATTACTTTTGGGAAATAAGAACCTGGCCACCAGGAGGAGGCAAAGACAACCAACCAAAGGCTTAAATGCTCCTCCCACTCCCCTCATCCCCCAGTCATTCTTTGCCTTTCGTCCCAGGAGGATGGCAGAGAAGTGTCAGAATTTTTAATTTTTGTTTTTGTCTCTTATGGAGGGTAGTACTCTTCGGCATGGGACAGGAGTTTTAAGTAGTCCTGTCAGTCTCTCAGTGAGGGTTTGGATGAAAGTTAGAGTCCGGAGATGCAGGGAGTTTCTTTCTGCGAAACCATCCCGACTCATATTAACAGCTCCTCAAGCAATCAGCGCTGCCGAACTTCGCTTTGCTGCTTGCTTTCTTCTCTCAAGTCCATGGCGGGGGCGATGCTACTATCCGTCACACTTGAAGGGCCGTGTTCCTGTTCCACAGCGTAGATTCCGGAAAGATCGTTTCATTTTACTTTATTCGCAATGTACTGTAATGTGAATGTTTCCCGAGAGGCTACCACCTTGCGGGTCTAACTTTTAACATAAGGGTCTCAGTGAGTCTCTTTTAGTATCTTGGAATTGAGGGTTAATATCTCCTGAGGGGGGTTATTGAACAGGGGGGTTTGTAATCATGTTTGTTATGTGATTCAACCTGCTTATGTGCGATGTTTACTGGGCTCGTGGTTGAAACATTGAGGCCTTTGGAAGTGACACAGCCTTTTGGCTGGGCGTGCTTGTTTGGACTGTACGGTTCACCTTGTGTTCGGGCGTGGCTACGTTCCATTGTTCCATTTCCGCATTCCCGACCATGTGGCGAAGGAAATTTTCTAGTCCGCAGGGGTCTGGTCATAGGAGGTGGTGAGTGCCCCAGCCATTGGGAGTGTCAGGTGCTGTTTTAGTTTTTTCACTACTTTAGCCCATATTTAAATATCCTCTATCCAGCTATGGAGGATTCTGATGCTGAGACTGTGTTAATTTCAGATTCAGTTACAGAGGATTCTGATACTGAGACTATTTTGATTTCAGATTCTGTGTCCGGTGATGAATCCAGAGTGGCCTCGTTAATGCCTGTCAACCAGTTTTGTTCCGTATGCCATTTTAGAGTGCCTGGTTCCTCAGGCTCTAGGAATCCATTGACTGCTGAGCCATCCGCCTCTAGGGGTCCTGTTTTCTGAGAGGCGAGTTCCCTACCAAATCATACTTCTGCACATGCGGGTAACCCAGTTTATGGTTCCTTCATGCGGGGTGGCGTGTTTCCCCTCGGAGGTTGCAGCACATTTTCGCTTCCATATAATGTTGGCAATTGTTCGTCTGCAGAGTCCAGACGTTTATTTGAGAATGTGCTCGTGCCCTATTGTCTCGGGCCTTCCACATTGGGGAGGGCCTCTACAGTTCCCCGCGGGGGTATCTGTCCCTGAGTGTTGTGCCTTTCGGTACAGGATTGTGTGCCCTCGCATGTTGCTCAGACATGTTTTTCAGTTATTGAATGACCCTATCGTTACCAGATACGGGGATTTTCAGTCTCCTGATTGTCATTTGTTAGAGATCTTTCCCAGTTTTGTGTGATAGGGCTCCGTTTGGCTGGTCCTGCGGGTAGGCCTGTGTCTTTTTGGGCGTTAACCTCCGGGGTTGCCTTATATTTTATTTATATCCAATGGGATGTCTTTTATTTGTTTTTGTTTCCTTCGGGAACCTTCTGGGATTGATACTCTTTATTACTTCTTCGGAAGCTTTTGGACATGTTAGTCCTATGTTTAAAATGTCTGTTTTCTGTTTTTTCCTCTACTGGGAAATATTTGCGCAGCTTGCCGGTCGGGACCCTAGGTGCAGGCTGGTCCTGTCGGGTTCGTTTGGTTTTGCAGGTGTTCAGACATGTGGCGCTGTTCTGCTCGGCTGGTTCGGTAGAAGCCCCGAGTGCTCAGGTTATCATTGTTTTTCATGTTCAGCTAAGCATTCGAGAGGACCTGTGGGTCCATGAGGTGGGAAGGATTGTTTTCAGTCCTTATAGCCTTCAGTCATAGATGACCGCGCAGGGGAGTTTTTCCGCTGCGTCACTCTATCTGATTTCATCAGATCTTAGAGTTTCCTCCCCCATGTGGTGGAGGGTGGGAGGGCTTAATGCCCCTTACCACTATTGAGCCGTTTGGCCTTCATTTATAGGCCTCTGGATGTGTCCTTTTGGGCTTGATCCAACAGCTTGTACAGGATAGCTGTCTAGCATGCGGAAGGTTTGCAGTTTGAAACCTGTTGCAGCTCTCGACACCTTGCAGGTGTACGCGTAGCTGATTCTAGTATATCTGATGCAGCTCTTAATCTTACTTGACTGAGTTATTAAGAGGCCTTGGGTCTTCTTCCATTGCCTCCGGGTGAGTGGATCTCCTTTTAGGGATCTGTTTCCGGGTGATGGTTGTTCCCTGCGGGGACTTTATTTAACTCTGGGTTTTCAAGAGCTGGGTAGGCTTAGTGCCTTTCTCTTCCTTGTGTCCTCTGCTTGTGTGGAGGTGATAGGTAGACAAGTCCTGCTAGTAGGATTTTTTGGACCTCTAGGTATCCCTTAGTTGTCCTGAGGCTCTGAGCAGTATCTTCATATGACTTATAGCCTTGCTTCTTGGAACGTTGGACTTTAGCTAGGGGTGGTTCTTTTCTTTGGTCGGAGTTTTCGAGTTCTTCTTGCTATCCGGATTCTCTGGATATGCATCCATATCCCTTGTGTCTGGCTTTTTGGCCGGTTGGGGTGTTTAGTTCTTAGGTAAGGTTTGCCTGAACTATTTGGTGCCCGGACTAGTTTTTCTCCCTGAGACTTCCGGTTGCTGAGGCTTTGCTTGGCCTTTTTACTGACCCAGTCTTGGGTGGTTTTGGAATCTTGGATCTCAGGGCTGGTCGGGGTGTTCCACAGTAGTGGGAACTTGGGCTATGTCCTTGCTTCATCTACCTTACCTGGTCATGGTTGGCCTGGTTTTCTGAGTATTTTTTGCTCTTTGCCACAGAGTGGCCCATGTCATCTGGTGGTTAGCTGTGTGGCTTGAGCCTCAAGGGTGGTTGGTTTATACCCAGCTGCTGGCGCTGGATGTCCATTTTCTGGTGTGCCTTAGGGTTGCATTCCCCTGGTCAGCTTGCCAGTGTTCCTGTGGATTCCCTGCTCTGCAGGCGAATGGGTTGGCTGTGCCTCGGCTTGGCAAGCTACTTGCAGAGGGGTCCTTTTCTAGGACATCTGTGCTGGGAATTTCACTTCCTTTTAGCCGGTGCCTTCGGGCCTTGAGGACAGTTGTTGCCGTTTCGGCATCATCCCTTTTTTTTAGGGGATATTCTCCTCCCTATGGAGATGGAGTCCTTGCTGGGGCTTCTCCTGGATGGGAGGTGGAAAGGTGGGATTGGTTCCCCCTGGGGTCTTGCTGGCTCCAAGCAGACTTGTTGGGCCTTTATTTTGATAGATCCTTAGGTCTATGGCCTTGCTGTCTGTTTCAGAGTCGGGTTGTACTTGTGCTTTGTGGGAATGGCTGTGCTATCCTTACGCTCATTCCTGTACCTGTTTTGGGATTCTTTTGTTTCCCTGTCTTGGATCCCGCTGAGTGTGGGTCTGCAGGTCAGGATGGCTGAGCGGTCTAAGGAACTGCATTTGCCCAGTCTCCTCTGGATGTGTGAGCTTGTTGGGTCTATCCTGTTAGCTTAGTCTGCTAGGGTATAGAATTTCCTTTCAACTTGCTCTATTGATTATAAGAGGGTTTACTCTTCCTTCAGGTTCTGAGAGTATACTCTCCTTCTCAGGGGACCTCGATTGAGGTCTTTGTGTTCCCCTTTTCAGGGACCTGTGGGTTGGTCCGGTGACTTAGGTTGCCTGGAACGTGCCCTCTGTATGGGGGTTTCTTTTGTGGTCTGTTTCTTGCTTGACTGCTTCTTTTTCCTAGCAAGTACCCTCTGTGTCGTCCTGTTGTGGACTCTATGTTCTCAAACTTGGGGTTTTTTCACCTTGGTGCATTACACACTTTTTCATGGTCGAATACCTTGGTATTCTATGGCTAGACACTGGGAGGACTTTGCCTTTTCAGTTGCATTCTGTGCTTGCAGGATATTGGGGAGATGTCTGTTCTGTCTCTGTGCCCGGTCTTATCCCGAGTTTCGCTTGGTATTGGCATTGCCTCCCTTCCCTGTTTGGACCCCTTTGGGTCTTTGTGAGCAGGGCTCACTAGTGGAGGTGTTCACTTTTTTGTATTAGGGGACCTTTCGGTTTCCTTGGTTTTCCTTTGCCTTGTTCCCTTGGGGGTTTCGACTGGAGTTTCCTTCATTGTGGAGATGAGCGGTGGGGGATCGTTTGTTGGGCGAAGGTGTCTCCTGGAGGACTGTTGGCTCAGTCGAGTCCGTTTGCGGTCTCTAGTTTGGCTTCTGGACTGACTGTGAGTCAGTGTCACTGGGGCTTTTCGTCTTAAAATTTTATCAGCTTTGGACAAAGTGTGTTTTTTTGTTGGGTAAAGGTTCGAGCCTGGTGCCCTCAGTGTCCTCTATAGCTTGGGTATTGTTTTCCCAAAACTAATGAATGCAGCTGTGGACTCTTTCCATTTAAGAAGAAAAACATAAATTATGCTTACCTGATAATTTCCTGATGGAAAGAGTCCACAGCTCCCCACCCGTACTTTTATGTGAGGCGTCCTTATATTCTTCTGGCACCTATCACCCTGATATTTCTTCTACTGTTCCTTGTTCCTCTGCAGAATGACTGGGGGATGAGGGGAGTGGGAGGAGTATTTAAGCCTTTGGATGGGTTGTCTTTGCCTCCTTCTGGTGGCCAAGTTCTTATTTCCCAAAAGTAATGAATGCAGCTGTGGCCTCTTTCCATCAGAAGAAAAAGAAATTATCAGGTAAGCATAATTTATGTTTTTTCAATTGTATAAAAATACAGCTTTATTTAAATATTTAGGGACTAGTAAATACAGTATATTTGTATAATCAACAAATGTATGATAAAAAGACAATGCAATAGCACTTAGGGGACGATTTATCATGGCCCGTATTGTGTCTAATGGACCTGTTTCTGCACGAGCCTTCAGGCTCACTGGAAACAGGAGTTAAGAAGCAGCGGTCTTAAGACCGCTGCTCCTTAACTCATACACATCCTCTTAGGCTGCGGACATCAATCCGCCCGATCTCATACATTCGGGTTGATTGACACCCCCCTGCTAGCGGCCAAATGGCCGCGAATCTGCAGGGGGGCGGAATTGCACAGGCAGTTCACCAGAACTGCTTCTGCAATGTTAAATGTTAAATTCAGCGATGTCCGTCCGACTGTTAATAAATCGGCCCCTATGTGTTTAATCACTTTACAGGGGTTAAACACATGGCTATATACAAGCAACAGTGCAACTATAAAATGTTCTAACAGAACATTTTCTTTTTGCCCTTTCAAATCCTTTTAAGTGAATTTACTCCACCATGCCAACAAAAATAATAAAACAAATATACACTACTTATTCTCAGTTTGTTTAAAAAAAATAAAAAAAAATGCATAAAGAGGGGCGGAGCCTAGCCACAGACAGAGATGGCAGCTTTCTAAAAAAGCTCTGAGGCCCCTGCCGTGCAAACACTTAAACAAGTGCATCCACAATATAATGCTACACTGAATAATGCATTTTTTAAACGTCTAAAACGACATACAGTGGCCTGAGATGCTTTTATAATAATTGGCCTACACATAATACCCACGGAGCCGAGGACTGGAACTGCCGCGCTTGGGCCTGTCTGGACCCAACTACCACAAGCAAACACCCCTATCTGTCAGCTGGCCTTACCGGTCGGGTGATAGATGTCGCACTGACAGAGCGGATCTCAGTGACACCCAAGACAAGTGGAGCTGCTTTGGTTCCGGTGTCGGCCTGAACCGAAGGGAGCCGGTGCGCTCCTACACAGACTGCTTGAGGCCTAGCGCCGGCACCGGGTGAGCTCTCCGGTACACTGTGCCTGAGGGGACTTACTCACCTCACCTTAGGCGGCCACCTAACGATCCCGAGCAGAGGAGATATACCGGCCCAGGGGAATAACGAGGAGCGGACCCGGTTGGGACACGTCACCGGCCCCACGTGGAGATCGCACGCTCAAGGAAAAGTTGATTACCGCTGACCCACAATCAGGTAGTGTGCACACTTACCCCTAATTGATCCACTATTAGAAGGCCCCTCTAGGTGATCTGACAAAGGGGCTGAAGAAACAGAGTCTACAGCACCTCCGCGACTGCCTGACAAGCTGACCACGCAACTGTATAGGCCACATTACAAAATAAAGCCCTGATACTATTACGGGCCTGGCAAACAGTACAGATATTATCATAGGCTCTGGGGTAATAGCACACAGCCGTAACAGGCAAATCTCAAACACTAATGCTTTGAGCTTTGGGAATTCCCTGCAGTGCTCATTAAATACACAATAAATAGAAGTGTTCCCAATACAGCACAAAACAAGTGCCCCTCAGAGGAATAATTAACTGTAAGAATCTTGTGTTCAGGCCCACCACTCCACATTAGCCTTACACTACGCAGACCAACTGTGCATATGTGATGTCTAGTAAAAGACAGACCAGGCCTCCCAAAAACCCTCAAATTACTATGATGGACAGCTATTTGATAACTACTGACCCAGCAGCCCCTTCAGGGAGACCAGAGACACACCATAAAGATATGACAGCACAGGCTCATGGCTCTAATACAGTACCTAATCACCAGAACTGTGTAACTAAAGAGGACCTTAAACTCCTTTCATCAAAAGCAGATATAAAAGAGGCTATGAGGGACTTTAAATCCATGTTCCAAGAGCTAAAAAAAGATATCTCAGCTGTGGACCGCAGAGTAACTCAGGTCGAGGAAAAACATGTAACACTCAGCTCTGATCTCCAGCATCAAGCCAGCTTCCTTCAGGCGCAAGAGAGCACAGTGCATACGCTAATGGAGAGAATAGAGGATCTTGAGAACCGCAGTCGGAGGAACAACCTCAGGCTGCGGGGAGTTCCTGAAACAATAGAACCCCCAGACATACAAGAATACATCCAAGATTTTGTCACATACCTCAGAAATGAAGTGGCGGGGCCTGAGATCCAGATTGAAAGAGCACACAGGGCGCTGCGCCCCAAACCTCCAGGGCGGGCGCCACCCAGGGACATCATCTTAAAGCTACTCTCTTTCAAAGAAAAGGAGGAAGTGCTGAAACTGGCCAGAAATAAGCAACACATAATATTCAGGGGAGTAGAGCTGCAGGTGTATTCAGATTTGAGTCCAACTACCCTCCAAAAGAGGAGAGACCTGAGGTTCGTCACATCTGCCCTGAAAGCCAACAGAATCCCGTACAGATGGGGCTTCCCCACAAGCCTCATAGTCACCAGAAATAATGCCACACATGTCCTCAAGACACCAGCAGACCTCCCGGCGTTCAACCAAGCACTGGGCCTTAGCATAAGACTTCCTATAAGGACCCCTGCGGTCCCAGAGGGCCCAGCTGATGGGGAACCCAGCGGCTTGCAACACATACAAGACTGAGCACAAGGGACAATCTTATGCCATTATTGGAATTTAATGACTTGTCTGATTTTAGCCCCAGGACCAGGCCTGGGAAACATCATTCTGGACTTTGGGAGTCGCTTCAGATAAGTTATTATCCTGTGATGTGGAATTTTGTTTCATTGCTTGGCTAGTGACAACCCCTATGGTTGAATTACTAAATGTTTAAGATAATAATATTGGATAAATGTATATAGTTTGTGAATCACCACTGTTTAAACGCAACCTCACAGGTTTGGACAGTAGCATATAGCTTTCACACAGCTCAGACCCTGACGTCGACTAGACCCCCCTGCTGACTGAAACCAGAATAACCTTTAGACTCCACTACAAAATAACAGACTTCCCGCCACTACACCTTAACAAAGCTGACTTCAAACAAGACACCCAACTGATACTGACAGCCCATTGAGAATAAACTAACAGGGGAAAATTATGGGAAGATACATCCAATATCCAGGAGATAGTCGACAGCGGGGAACATGACGCAACTACCACCCCCTTATTGAATACCCTGCTTCCAAACAGTAGACGCCCCAATACAGATTATGTCCATTAACCACATGACCAACTGGTATTAGATGAGAAAACCATAGATATAGTATACCACAACCATAGATGACACTGCATTGGATAGCATGCGGGATCCAAATACAACTGTGGTAGATGACCTTCTATGTAAGGATATGTAGATGAGATACACCTAGTCTGCCCCGGGCCTTGACAATATAGTAACAGGACCACTGAACCACGCCAGAGATTAAGTGACTAGTAGACCGTGGGGGTTGTTAATGTCAAGTTACGACTACAGTGATGCAGGAAAAGTCGTAAAAATGCACTTTTTAGATGCACTTGTTACTGTTAATGTTTATTCTAAAGAAATGTTTTTATAGTGTAAGCCGGCAGGGACCACTACCCCTGCTTTAGTTGTTTATTGTTCGCAATTGTTTTTTATTAGATTGATATAAATTTGTGTTTCATAAGATACATCTCACCTTCACCACTAGGAGTGTGACACACAGGTTGGATCATCCTCAGACTCACCTCAGGGTGACATAATTTATATCTTTCCCTTCCCCTCTCCTTCCTTTGCTTCAACCCTATACTAACCTTCTTCTCCCCCCCCCCTCTTGCCCCTCCTTCCCTTCATTCATTCATTCACTTCCTTCACCTCTTCTCCCCTCTTTTTTTTTTTTTTTTTTTTTTTTTTCTCTCCCCCCTAGCCTACTGCCTTTGATAATGGCGACCTCTCACTCGAGAAAAGTGCCCCGCCCCATGGAGCTGATCTCCATAAATGTGAAGGGCCTAAATAGTCCAGCTAAGCGTTCTATGGTGTTTAGAGACCTACACAGACAAGGGGGTGATATTATCTACTTGCAAGAAACACATTTTGCACGGGGTCATGAACCTCGTTGGTTTAATCGTCAATACCCCTTAGCTTTCTTTGCCTCCGGCCCAGGGAAGAAAAACGGGGTGGGTATACTCTTCAGTTCAGACTTGCCATTCAAACTGACACAAGTACATAGCGACCCAGAGGGTAGATACCTGATCCTTATAGGCTCAATCCATAATAGACCCATAACACTAGTTAATATTTACTGTCCCAATCAATCTCAGCAGGTCTTCTTACACACGGTTTTAAATAAAGTGCTTGAAGTACAGTCAGGCATTTTATTCCTGGGGGGAGACCTAAATGCCTCCCTAGACCCAACTTTAGATACCTCTGACGGTGTCTCCAGCATTCCCCATAAAGCTCTCAAACGTATATCATCCTACCTCAGAGACGCAGCATTACACGACATTTGGCGATCACAACACCCCTCCTCTAAGAACTTCACTTTCTACTCCCATCCCCATAGAAAGTACTCCAGAATAGACTACTGGTTTACAGATGCGACAGGACTCACTATCACCACAGACAGTAACATACTTCCAATCACTTGGTCCGATCGTGCCCCCGTCACCTGCACGGTGGCTTGGTCTGATACACCAGTTACGCCTTACATCTGGAAGTTGGATGATCTCATGTTGGATGACCCGGCTTTCAAACGGGAAGTAGAGATAGCACTAACAGAATTCTTTCAAATTCACAAAGACTCGGGTTCCCAACCTGCCACAATCTGGGAGGCTCATAAATGCACGATTAGAGGTCTCTTCCTTAAGCAGAAAGCCAGACTGGTCAGGATGAGAAGAGAGAAGTACCGCAGTCTGCTCCTTGAAGTGGATAAAGCGGAAAGTGCGCATAAGATTGCGCCCTCAGATGATACACTAACTAGGAATTTGACGCAAGCGAGAGCTGCCCTCTTGAGATTTCTTCAAGTGGACCATCAAAGGGCGGCATTAATTTTAAGACAACAGTTTTTTGAGCAGGGAGATAAAGCCGGACGATTGCTGGCCAGAGCTATAGCACGGAAAAAGAGGAAGCATTATGTGCATAGTATGATCCACCCGGACGGGGAAACTAAAGAAGATGGTAAATCTATCGCTGAGATCTTCGGATCTTATTATGCGACACTATATAACATACAGAAACCAGTAGACGTACGGGAGGATCCCGCCCCTCAAGCGCGCGAGACACAAAAAATACTTGAGTATCTCGGGAGGGTGGATGTCCCCAAACTCTCGGTACAAGATTCAGAGGCTTTGGACTCTCCATTCACACTGCTTGAAATCAAGCAAGCCATTAAGGATTTAACACCTGGGAAAAGCCCAGGCCCGGATGGATTTGGGGCCAAGTACTATAAAGTTTACAAAGAAGCCCTGGCACCTGAAATGCTGATCCTCTTTAACCAACTATCGGACTCACCGGTCCTACCCAGCTCGATGCTAGAAGCCCATATTGCGGTGATCCCCAAACCTGGTAAACCAGATAATAGACCAGAGAACTACCGTCCCATATCGTTGCTGAACTCAGATATCAAGATCCTGGCAAAGATTATAGCTAATCGCCTCAATAGACACCTGCCACAACTGATCTCAACGGACCAAGTGGGATTTGTCCCGAGGCGCGAAGCCAGAGATAACACCCTCAAGGTCCTTCAAATAATAACCTATGCCCAAAACACTACAACCCCACTGGCCCTGGTCTCTACGGACGCCGAGAAAGCGTTTGACCGGGTCAGTTGGGTGTTCATGCAACACACATTGGAGAAATTTGGCTTCGGCCCTAAATTTATAAATGGGATCATGTCCCTATACTCGTCACCAAACGCGAGGGTCAGGGTAAACGGTACACTCTCCAATACCTTTTTAATTCGTAATGGGACAAGACAAGGCTGTCCCCTCTCCCCGCTCCTGTTCGCACTGACGATCGAGATCCTGGCGAGCAAAATCCGAACAAATCCAGAAGTAAAGGGTATTTCTGTGGGGGACTCTGTACACAAGCTTGCTATGTACGCCGATGATATCCTGCTAATGATATCGGACGTAAGGGGGTCCCTAGTGGCAGCCCTAGATGAGTTCACATATTTCGGAGAGGTATCGAACTTTCTTTTGAACCTCACAAAATCTGAAATTATGAACGTCACAATCCCCTGCAAGGAGTTCGGGTCACTGGAGGGTAAATGCCCACTTCAAATAGCGTGTGGCAAAATGAAATATCTTGGCATCTATCTGACACCAAGCATAAAGGAGATTGTGGATGCGAACTACAAAAGCATTAGAGATGAGATCCTTAAAGACCTGTCAAACTGGAAGAATAAAACCATCTCCTGGTTGGGTCGCATTGGGGTGGTCAAAATGAATGTTATACCACGTGTGCTTTATATTCTACAAACCATCCCATCGTCCACAGCTTCTCATCTTATCCACCAGATACAAACGGCCATGGAATCCTACATATGGAGAGATCTGAAGCCGAGAATCAATAGGAAAACTACTTTCCTGCCGCGGAATAGGGGTGGACTGGGCATACCAGACCTACAGGTATACCAGGCCGCAATATACCTCCAAAGATTGGTGGAGTGGTGCCACAACTCAGAGCAAAAGGCTTGGGTTCACATAGATAATATGATACTAGGAAGAGGGAACGTTGGAACCCTCGCATGGATCACACGTGATGGAAGACCTTCCATGATTCGGCTATACCCCATGATAGCAGAGGTTCTCTCAGCTTGGGATAAATTGGTTAAAAAAAACCCTCATATCTCTACCCCGTTCTCGCCGGTTACCCCGATCAGAGAAAATCCCGAAATGGAGTTTCTACCAAGAACTAATCCCCCGAACAAGACCTACGGTCTTAGAGATTCAGCAATATACAACATACTCCATCAGGGTAAATTGAAACCCCAGACAGAACTAACTGAATGGGACAGCAAAACCTTTAGTTCATGGTTTACTGTAGCTCAGGTCAAACACTATCTTGACACACACGAAGCGAGACTAGACCTGACGAGACACAGAACATACTTTGAAACCCTATGCACAGCGACCTCACACCCTACCCACCTGATTTCACAACTCTATAAGTTATTACAACAGGGTGGAGACAATTACCTGCCAGGTTATACTCAGGCATGGCAAAAGGAGCTAGGTCAGGAGATAGGGCACAAAGAGTGGAATAAAATCTTTGATAAAACAAGGCGAGCCTCAGTATCTGCTAGGGTCCAGGAAACGCAGTATAAACTACTGAGTAGGTGGTACTTGACCCCCCAAAGATTGAAGCACATATACCCACATGCGAATGGGGGATGCTGGAGAGGATGCGGGGAAAATGGCACTCTCTTGCATATCTGGTGGTCCTGTCCCCTGCTGACACCTTACTGGAATGATATAATGGCAGAAATGAGCAGGATCCTTGAAATAATTGTCCCCCCCAATCCCAGTTACCTGATTTATCACCAGTTACCAAAGATTACTAGAGAAGACAAATACCTCCTTTTTATACTAATGCTCAACGGAGCAAAGAACTTGATCCCCATTTACTGGAAGAAGCAGACCATCCCTAGTATTCAGGAATGGAAAAACAAAGTCACTGACCTGCTGAGACTTGAAAGATATCACTATCTTAAAATTGGGAAACTAAGCACACACGAAATGATGTTGCTAACCTGGGAGGGTAGAGGACTCTGATTAATTAGTAAACTAATTATGGTAAATACCGTTAACCGTAGTAGCAACAGGCCCCTTTCCCTTTTTTTTTTTTTTCTTTCTCCCATTTACTCCACTTGATCCCCTTAATCTGAGCCGACCACCTCTCCTTACCCTATACTAACTTTCTACCCCCCTACTTACCCTTACGCGGAACATAGTTCTGCCCACGACTGAGTATTGTGGATCGATTACTAAACCTATATTATAACTGAAATCAATAACGACTATCATTAAACAGCTGAAGTCTAATGTTTATGCAACATAGTCAGTATACAATTCTATAGTATCTGATGAAGTTTTTTATGCTGTTTGTTCTGAATCATTTGTTATTAACTGCGAAATGCCTAGGTGTGATACTGTACAAATGTATAGACTCATGTAAAATTTATATGACATAATGTACTTACATCAATGTTATGTATTTATCACATTTCGCCAATAAAGCCTTTGGAAAAAAAAAAAAAAAAAAAAATGCATAAATGCTACTCTTTTTGGATATTATTTGTTTAGCACAGATAGCGTACAGAATATGTTTAGTTTTAACAAATACTTGAGTGATTTCCCTTTCTTTACAATGTAATGAATGTAAATAGGTCCTATACCACTGAAATTAATGTATATTGCAAAGTTGTTTTTATTATACGTAATTAAACCTTTTAAATTAAAATTGCAAGATATCTACTATCCCTTTAATAGTCACTTTGGAAGATTTGCACAAGATTTTGTGCTGCATGTATTTTTGTCTCATTTTTAAGTTGCCCTGTTCATTCACTCATGAATATTTCACAGTAAAATGCTTTATTGAGTACAAAGAATATACAGATAAATATTAACATTCATTTTTTTTAGAAACAATGGAATGCACGCTGAACAAGGTTGCATCTCAATGTGAAGCTAGTTTCTGACGGTGTTTGGGATGCAATTCCATCATTACAATTTCACGTACAAAGACATTTATTTTAACAGGAAAACAGCTGGGCATCATTCCTTGTGCTAAGTCAGTATTAAAACCTGTTTTTGTATTGTAGTGGCTCAGGGCGCTAAAACAAAACTTTGATAATAGGGGTACAAATTTGCAAGTGATCAGCTGATTTTTTGGTTTGCGTTAAAAATCAAACGTACTTTCCATAATAAAAATAGAATTTATGTCAAGAGAGAAACTAACGCAATTATAATATTCTAACACGTCATTTTTTTAAAAAAATCTTTGTATAGCAATGTTCTGCATGCGATTCTATTCGACATATTTTAATAATTTGATTTGCAATCACAGAAATAAATTCTTGTTGTATTTACTGTCACTCAGTTCTCTGAGAGGGACATGAACCATAATATTTTTCTTTCATGGTTCAGACAGAAGATGCCATTTTAAACAATGTTCTAATTTACTTTTTATTGTTAATTTTCTTTGTTTTATTGATATAGCAATGGATGTAAGCTCAGGAGTGTGCATGTGTCTGAAGTACTATATTGCAGAAATTTTGCAAGAACATTATTCATTTGCAAGACCACTAGATGGCAACACAATTTCCTTCCATGAAGTGCTCCAGACACCTACCTAAGTATTTACCACAACTGATATACAGTGGCACCACTGCGGCAGCCTTTTCTATGATTGCAGTAAGTTACTAACATATGGTTAATGTTTCTGTACTTATAATGGCAGAAAAGGTGGTGCTGTGCAGTTAAGTAATCTATTGAACCAACAGAGAGGAAGAGACCTCTCTAAAAGACTGCACATACAGCACTCTGTGCCTGGACTTATAGTGGAGAAATTGGGAATTTAAAATATAACTTTTATTAAATATTATTAAAATAAAACACTCAATTAAAAACAACCTAATAGTGGTAGGCCACTTCCTTAATCCTCTGTAAGCCTTTGATGTGTAAAAAGTGCTTGGAAGGAAGTTGTTTAGGTAGGGAGTTATAAATGAGACCTCTTAATTCAGTAGTATTCCTGATAATAAAGGGTTAATCTTTATGTGTCAAATACACATATGTTTGGCTATTAAAATAAGTTGTTGATTTCTGCTTGTTGGATTTAGGTAAATGTGAGTGATGTTCAGTGACCTCAGAAATATACCTACAAAGTACAGTTGTAAAATACCCTCTGTATGATAAATATCACTTATATTCAATTTTATTGTGGAGTATAGTTGATATAGATATTCACAATAGGTATGGTTTCACATGACAGAATATGAACCATTATTGTTCTGGTTATGTCTTGAAACATTTAAATGGCTAATATGTATCTCATTAGATCAACTTATTTCCACAGTTTTGTAGGTTTATTATCACCATGAGTTGTTACAAACTCTCTGAGGATTTATATGCAGTGTAAGTAAAGCAGTATAATTTAGATTTATTTGTACTAGCTAGTCGTACGCCTATTATGTCAGTTGTCTTATGTTGGCATTGGGGTTGTTACCCTATTGTCTTAGTGTCACTACCCCCTATATATAATTCTTGTGGTTGTGTTATTCTTATATAGGGGTTATATGTGTACCTTTCATTATAACAAATCCAAATGTTAATACTGTGTACTTATGAATAGCTTAGTACACTTCTTGCACCTAATGTCTCAGCCAGTATGAATATGCTGAATATTTGTAGCTATTAGATTAATAAGCTACACCACCTGTTACATTTGGCTATTTGTTTTTCAGTGATAGAGGAACAAATTTGTATTGTAAATATGTGGCCGCAATATTGTGCCACTGTTTGCGATATTATCTTATGTTTGCCCCTCTTACTGCAATATTTTTAGTATCTTGTGTTCTCTCATATAGTAATTTGATCTTTTCGTGTGATTCAGTGTCACACTAGAAATGCAGTATTGTGCTTTGTGTACATTACTTTAGAACCGGATACTTGTTTTCTTGAATTCATTTGTTAGCCAAAAGTAAACTAGTTCTAACAAATTAGGTATATATGCACCTTCAGCTGGACTAGTATAGCTGTGGCGCTATTGAGGTACTAACTGAAAGGTATTTTTTGTAGTAGCAAACGTTGGATAGATGCACCGGTAAACTACAGTTATCTGGCTATACGTATAACTAAGCTAGTTATTCCCCCAGTATAATATTGTGAGGTTGCCACTTGAAAACGCTTAATAAATAGCTAATTGCAAGTAACCCTCTGTTAAATCCAGATAGTTTTAAGGTCAAAATTATAACTGAGACAAACAGTCCTGATAGTGACTGTTTGTCATATATTTAAGCTATATGCGTAATACCAATTTTTATCCCGCCTAAACAGGCTAACCACTATAGGTAAAGTTTTTTTAAAAATTAATAGAGCTCCCATCAGATCTATAACCCCCTGACCGGTTTCGCCCGTATCTGGCTTTTTCAAAGGCTTTTTTTGAAAAAGCCTGATACGGGCGAAACCGGTCAGGGGGTTATAGAGCTGATGGGAGCTCTATTAATTTTTTAAAAAACTTTACCTATAGTGGTTAGCCTGTTTAGGCGGGATAAAAATTGGTATTACGCATATAGCTTAAATATATGACAAACAGTCACTATCAGGACTGTTTGTCTCAGTTATAATTTTTACCTTAAAACTATCTGGATTTAACAGAGGGTTACTCGCAATTAGCTATTTATTAAGCATTTTCAAGTGGCAACCTCACAATATTATACTGGGGGAATAACTAGCTTAGTTATACGTATAGCCAGATAACTGTAGTTTACCGGTGCATCTATCCAACGTTTGCTACTACAAAAAATACCTTTCAGTTAGTACCTCAATAGCGCCACAGCTATACTAGTCCAGCTGAAGGTACATATATACCTAATTTGTTAGAACTAGTTTACTTTTGGCTAACAAATGAATTCAAGAAAACAAGTATCCGGTTCTAAAGTAATGTACACAAAGCACAATACTGCATTTCTAGTGTGACACTGAATCACACGAAAAGATCAAATTACTATATGAGAGAACACAAGATACTAAAAATATTGCAGTAAGAGGGGCAAACATAAGATAATATCGCAAACAGTGGCACAATATTGCGGCAACATATTTACAATACAAATTTGTTCCTCTATCACTGAAAAACAAATAGCCAAATGTAACAGGTGGTGTAGCTTATTAATCTAATAGCTACAAATATTCAGCATATTCATACTGGCTGAGACATTAGGTGCAAGAAGTGTACTAAGCTATTCATAAGTACACAGTATTAACATTTGGATTTGTTATAATGAAAGGTACACATATAACCCCTATATAAGAATAACACAACCACAAGAATTATATATAGGGGGTAGTGACACTAAGACAACAGGGTAACAACCCCAATGCCAACATAAGACAACTGACATAATAGGCGTACGACTAGCTAGTACAAATAAATCTAAATTATACTGCTTTACTTACACTGCATATAAATCCTCAGAGAGTTTGTAACAACTCATGGTGATAATAAACCTACAAAACTGTGGAAATAAGTTGATCTAATGAGATACATATTAGCCATTTAAATGTTTCAAGACATAACCAGAACAATAATGGTTCATATTCTGTCATGTGAAACCATACCTATTGTGAATATCTATATCAACTATACTCCACAATAAAATTGAATATAAGTGATATTTATCATACAGAGGGTATTTTACAACTGTACTTTGTAGGTATATTTCTGAGGTCACTGAACATCACTCACATTTACCTAAATCCAACAAGCAGAAATCAACAACTTATTTTAATAGCCAAACATATGTGTATTTGACACATAAAGATTAACCCTTTATTATCAGGAATACTACTGAATTAAGAGGTCTCATTTATAACTCCCTACCTAAACAACTTCCTTCCAAGCACTTTTTACACATCAAAGGCTTACAGAGGATTAAGGAAGTGGCCTACCACTATTAGGTTGTTTTTAATTGAGTGTTTTATTTTAATAATATTTAATAAAAGTTATATTTTAAATTCCCAATTTCTCCACTATAAGTCCAGGCACAGAGTGCTGTATGTGCAGTCTTTTAGAGAGGTCTCTTCCTCTCTGTTGGTTCAATACCTACCTAAGTATCTCTTCAACAAAGAATAACATGGTAATAAAACAAATTAGATATTGGAAACATTTTTAAAATTGTATTCTCTGTCTGAATCACAAAAGAAAATTTTGGGGTTTTATATCTCTTTAATCTCTGACATTAAACACAGCTGCAATCCAATATTAGAAGATAATAATAGTAAAATTAATATATTTTGTTAAAGGGACATGAAACCCAAATGTTTTCTTTCATGATTCAAATAGAAAATACAACTTTAAACAACTTTCCAATTTATTTTTACTATTATCTAAGTTGCTTTATTCTCTTGGTATCCTCTGTTAACATTGCTAGATTGGCCAAACGGGATACTGGGAAATTCCCCAAGGGGCCGCTGCAGGGCCGCATCAGTTGGGGACCAGTCAGAACAGAGGGAGACCATAGAGTGAGTTTTGTGCACAAAGTACATCTTGCAAGGCTGCTTCACTCCTGGCAGCCAAGTTTAAGAGCTGAGGGTAGGGGGACAGATTAGTATTGCATCCGCACTGTTGCTATATATAGCATTATATATATATCAATATGTTATTTTTATTCATAAATACATATTTCTTTATACTGTATATCTGATGGTTGTTTGGTAATATATATATATATATATATATATATATATAAAATGTGTTTAAAAATACTTAGAACATATTCCCCTATGTAAAGAACATTAAAATGGGAAATATTTAATGTAAATACACAGTTTAATGACATTAAACCCTAAAATTGTATTTCACTTCTATTATCTAATTTGTTTTACTCTCTTATTATCCTTTATTGAAAAGTATATGTAATTAGGCTCATGAGCTGAGAGCTAGCTGCTGATTGGTGGCTGCCAATATTTACCTTTTGTCAGTGACTTACCAATGTGTTTAGTTAGCTCCCAACTGTGCGCTGTTGAACCTTTAATAAAGGATACCAAGAGAATAAAGCAAAATTGATATTAGACGTAAATTGGAAAGTTGTATAACATTGTATGCTTATCTGAATCATAAAATATTTTTTGGTTTCATGTCCCTTTAAACACTTTATTAAAAATGAATATTGCATAAATATGATTTTACATGTTTTCAGCTACTTGACTGCAAAGGGCTCCAAAGCACTTATATATTTCAATATGTGTGTACATATGTATTTATGTTTTTATATGTGTATATATATGTCTGTAAATACATATACACATATAAATACATATGTATACACACACATATATATATACACACATACAAATACATATGTAGACATTTATATGTGTGTATATCTATGTTAAAGGCCTTTGCCGTCCTTTTTTTTCTAACACCTGAGACCTCATATCTTTGAGCACTTATAACTTTTTATGCAATATTTTTTATTTTTTATTGGATGGTGTTATTATGAATGTAACTGTTCTTTGTATTGTATTTTTTATGTTTTTTTGTGCAACTTTTTATTCAAGCATAATAGATAACCATAACTGAAGCCGCATTAATCTGACACACGTTAAATTCTCTTGCACACAACTCTTAGCGCGCCACTTGTAATATAGCCCCTAATGTGCACATTGTAGCGTGGTATGTACTACTGTATGTTTAGCTATGTATTTATATGTATAAATATGTATGTGCACACATATATACACATATACCACTTGTAATCTGGCCTAAAATGTTTCCTTAAAACAAATATGAACATTTGAATATCAAGTTATAATATCCATAAGACCATTGAATATAACATTCTAATATGTAAATGTAACATTTAGCTATCTCATTTGAATTATGTTCACAATAAGCTTCCAATTAAATTTCTGAAAATAAAAAAGACTTTAATGTTTGAATTTTCAAATGTTACATACAGTAATCAAATCATTTTGATATTTGACTGAAATTAGTTATAGGGAAAGTTAACGTTGATTCAAATGAATGTGCCAAAATAGTAGCCCATTCTTTTACTATACCAAGATTTCACTGCTTTAGAATGAGTGAGGAACATTATCACTGGTAATCACATTGTCAAAAGCAATTTTTAACCCACATTAATTAAACCAGGGATATATATTTAAAAATGTTTCCATTACGATCTTGATAATGGGCATTAAAGAATGTTGCCCTAGAAAATATGAAATAATAAATGATAGAGGAAGACAATTAAGATCATGTTATCAACAAATATTATTTTACATGTACAATAAATTTCACAGGGGCACCTTTAGTTCCATCAAGTATTTTTGAAATTCCCCATTCCATCAACTCAATAAAAACAATGCAGTGATAGAAACAGGTAGGAAATGACTAATCATTGTAAATAGAAAACTATGCAGAAAAATGATAAGAAAGTGTTACTTAAAATAAATTAAGAAATCTATTGTAAATTGTTGTAAGTGGGTACCATTAGATTCTAAGGATTCATAAAGACTGGAGTATACAACCTATGTACTGCTGCCTCCTCTAGATAGCAAAATAGCTGGTGTGATATGTAAATAAATGCCCACAAGGGTTAAAACTTGGTATGTGCATGTGGATGCTTCGTTAGCCTCTGAATATGGAAGAAGGCGGCCACTCATGGCATTCATCTCTATTTGGGTCTGGATTTCTTCTTGTGAAAGTTCAACACACTATGATCTGGTTTCTACAGAGCTAAGTGTGTTGCACTATCACAAGAAGGAAACTGGTTCCAAAAACAGCCGAATGCCACAAGTGGCCTCTTTCTTCTTCATTCAGATGCTAACGAAGCATCCACATGCCTATGTCTAGTTAAATCTTGTCTAGATTATGTAATGTATCTATTAACTACTTATATTTATAGTAATATAATGTCTGGGTTTTGTGTTGAGTTCCCACCTTTACTCTGTAGTTTTAGACTTTAATAGTTAAGTCATAATTTTGGTAAATTTACCCAATCAGTTTATTTACCTTAGATTTCTATTATTTCTATTGTACCTATATGTAGCCAATAGCACAATAATACCATGCTCTAACACATTATACTTTTATGTCTCTTTACATGACTTTTAATCACTTGGTGAGAAGTCCAGACCACACTCTAGAACACCCTAGAAGGCCTACAGCCAGCCCCTCGAGACACCTATCATCCTATCTAGTGAAACTTATTTACCGTAACAAAATAGACATGCAAATATTTTACTATTACATACATGTACATGAACCATTTTTCAAGTGTTAATCTTATTATTTTCCATGTTGCTAACAGTTTTTGTTAGATGTGCAAGATATCACGTAACGGGCACCTCACACAACTATAAATGTTAATGGTACGAACACTTACTAAAGAAACACTGTAAAAGATACGTGAATTGACAATCAATGATTCTTGAATATGATTTAATTTTACAATGAGACCTTCCTGAAACCTTTACGAGCGTCTTTAAATCTAGCTCATCTTCTATCATAACTTTATTAAACTAACAGATAGTTGGAAAGAAGGTTTGTTTTGTTTTAATCCAAGTATACATTTCTTTGGCCTCTTGAATCACAGAGAGCTCTGATAATAGAGCATCTGTAACAACCAGCTCACATTAGATTTACAAAATAAAGCTTTATTTTATTGGTGGAATTTGACCGCTCAGGTGCTATAAATTTGTGTTTGAGTCTAGTTATTTATTGTTTGCTATATAAGAAAAAATAAAATGGCATGCCTATCAAAAAAGACTTGGTCTATAAATTCTTTAGGAAAAGTTCAGGCTGGCCAATTGATCCTTATCTGCCATGAAACATTATGTTTTTTAGGTTTATACTTGAGAAACAAGAATTAAGGTCAGAGGAATAAAGTACGTCTGTAAAAATGTTATAACCCCATTTTCTTTAACATCTAAACTTGACTGATTTATTTTTTTGTTCTCTAAAAGTTAATCTAGTGAAAGTTCTGAAAAGGAACTGGTGACAGTGATAAAGGATTAGAGAACCATTCATTCTAAAATCAATGTTTTTTGATACCGTAGACAAAGTTTCAGTTTCAAAGGTTAGTAAACTTATTCTAAAACCGTAGATTAACAGAATAATAATCAGTATATTTAATAGAGAGATATGCGTAGACATGAAATGCAATTCTTGATTCACCCAGCAGCATCTACTGGTAAAACATGAAAATAATTTATAGAACCATTGAATACAGTAGAATTGAATAGGTGACAAATGCACAATAATAATAATATGTAATAGCACTTCTGAATTTAAAATGAGCAGTAGAATATTTTTTGGCAAATTTCAAAGTTAATTCACTCCCCCCCTCCTGCATCACATGACAGCTATCAGCCAATCATAAAATGTATATAGGTATTTGCTCACATGCTGAGTAAGAGCAGGAGCCTCACAAAGTGTGCATATAAAAAGATTGTGAATGTTTTAATAATGGAAGTAAATTGGAAAGTCTTTTAAAAGTGCATGCTCTATCTGTATCGTGAATCTTTAATTTAAACTTTACTGTTTCATTAAGGGTTGGTGGGAGAGGTGATCTCTGACTATTCCACCATTCAAGGAAAAGAAACCTGTCTATTTTTATTTCAGTTTTCTGGTTGAGTTGTTTCATATTGCAGACTGATGTAATATAATCAGTGTTAATAAAGTTGGTTGAAAACATTTATTATTTGTTTATACATATTCATTTGGATGACATGATTATTAGACCCTGCACTAATAATTGTTGAGGTTAATAAAAAATCTTATTAAATATAATATAAAAGTTAATATAGTTAAGGCCATTTCACTCATGTTTCTAGGTTCTACAATGACAGTGGTCTAGTGCCCAAGACAAAACTCAATTGCCATAATCTCATGTCACCCTTCATCAGCACCTCACTCCAGGTTCACTGTCTTGGGGTCACACTTGACTCAGAACTCACATTTAACCCACATATACAAGCGCTTACCAAATCCTGACGTTCACACCTACCCAAAATTTCCAGAATTTGTCCCTTCCTTACTCAAAAAACTACAAAAATACTAATTCATTCCCTCATTTTGTCACGCATTGATTTTTGCAATCTACTTTTAAATGTCCTTCCAAAACACCCCCTCTCCTCCCTCCAATCTATTATGAATGCTTCTACTAGACTCATCCGCCTAAGTTGCCGATCTACATCAGCTGCTCTGCTCTGCCAGTCTCTACACTGGCTCCTCATACACTCCAGAATACAATTTAAAGTATTAACCTTAACTTACAAAGCACTCAACAGTCTAACTCCTAACTATATTTCCTCTCTCATCGTGAAATATTCCCCATCCTGTCTTCTTCGATCAACCTCTGACCTACGTCTCTTCACTCCTGTTATTCCTACGTCCCACTCCCGCCTCCAAGACTTCACACGTGCTGCTCCTGTCCACTGGAACTCTCTACCCCGCTCCATAAGACTGTCTCCTACCTTGTATAGCTTCAGACGCTCCTTGCAAACCCACCTATTCAAAGGAGCGTACCATCTCTCCTCCTCTCATTTTAGCCAAACTAATACATGAACTGCCTGACTTACTGCTGCAACTTCTCTCTCTCTCATCTCTCCTCCATCCCTCATCCGAATCAAACTAATACATGAACTGTCTGACTCACTGCTGCAACTTCTCTCTCTCTCATCTCTCCTCCATCCCTCATCCGAATCAAACTAATACATGAACTGCCTGACTAACTGCTGCAACTATAACCGATATGACAAACTACCCCAACCTTATGTCTCTGCACCATAAACCTGTAGACTGTGAGCTCTCCGGAGCAGGGCTCTCTTCCTCCTGTACTAGATTTATATAGTTTTGTTATGTTTTGTATTTTAGCACAAATCCTTTTCACTGTATACCCCTATCATTGTACCCAGCGCTAAGGAATTTGGCGGCGCTATAGAAATAAAGGATAATAATAATAATAGCTCTCATATAGTTATTTCCCAGACAGAGCACCTTTAAGTGATGGTAAATCCTAGCATTTCTGAAATGTTAGGATTTACCAGTGCTACAAATAAAGGGGCTTTTTAGTCATGAAGTATAAAAAATTTTACATGCTGAATTTACCTTTTATTTGCAGCGAGTTTATGCAAAGATGAGCACATCTGTCCACCCACGGCAAAACCCTTTTTTTTTTAATGAGGAGACGTTTTCACCTCTTAGCCAATAATGCTAAGGACGCTGTTGGCAAAAAACTCGCTGCAAATAACGCTATTTTTTAATGAGGAGACGTTTTCACCTCTTAGCCTATAATGCTAAGGACGCTGTTTACATAGAAGAAAATTGTATTTTGCTCGAGCACAATCCTTAACTCACCATAAGCACAATCAGCATGCTAATAGGGCTCCCTCATTATGCATTAAAAGTATAGGGTGCCCTTAAATGTTCCAGCCACTTTAAGATGCTTTGGGTAAAATATTTAACCACCAATTTGTAATATGATATTATGAGTTATTACTGTATTTGTGAGAGGTCGCGCAAAAGATACCTCACCATGCGCTTCACTTTTAATTTAGCCCAAAGTGTTTTAAAAGTAAAGGAAGGTAAAAAATAATGAATGTAATTTAAGAAAAAACATTTTTTCACATTATATAATTGAAAATATTATGAAAAATGTAATTCTAAGTTTAATGTTCCTTTCATTATTTCAGAAACCTTTAGGCAGCATTTTAGTTTGAATGGTTACTTATTATAGAGTACCATCTGTAATTTCAGCATTTTAATTTAATTGTGCAATATTAGTTTATTTTTTCTCTAAACAGCTTATTTAATATTTCTAAGAGTAGAGAACATAGTGCACTAAAGGTAAAACAAATTATAAACAAAAACTGTGATGCCGTATTTGGTATGTATATCTATATAAATTTATAGTGATGTGCTGGAGTATCAGTTGTCCGCAGATTGTCTTCATGCAATGGTAACTGTGAGAGCAGGTGCCCTTGTCCTAATGAAACAGTTGCTCTGGCATGCTTCATGAAGGTCTGTGTGCAAATATCTATTACCAATATTTTTTAAATTCTTACATTAGGTACCTTAACTGCATTTAATCCATTACACTAAAGAAAATGGAATACAATATTATTTTTTATTTAAATATATTTTTGGAACATATAAAAGGGAATAATGTTCACCTAGATTACGAGTTTTGCGTTAGGGGCTGTGCGGTGCTAACGAGCAGTTTATGCTCACCGCTCACTTACAGACAGAGCTGGTATTACAAGTTTTTACAAACCAGACAAGAAGTGAGCGTTAAGCAAAATTTTGCTCATTACCGCACTCCAATACCAGCGCTGCTTACGTTAGCGGTGAGCTGGTGTAACACCTGCAAAAAAGCAGCGTAAAACTCCTTAACGCAGCCCCATTGATTCCTATGGGGAAATACATTTTATGTCTACACCTAACACCCTAACATGAACCCCGAGTCTAAACACCCCTAATCTTACACTTATTAACCCCTAATCTGCCGCCCCCGTCATCGCCGACACCTACATTATATTATTAACCCCTAATCTGCCGCTCTGGACGCCGCCACCTACATTATACTTATGAATACCTAATCTGCTGCCCCCAACATCGCTGACACCTACATTATATTTATTAACCCCTACTCTGCCGCCCCCAATGTTGCTGCCACCTACCTACACTTATTAACCCCTTATCTGCCGCCCCCAACGTCGCCGCCACTATAATAAACATATTAACCCCTAAACCGCCGCACTCCCGCCTCGCAAACATTAGTTAAACATTATTAACCCCTAATCTGCCGCCGCCAGCGTCGCTGCCACTATACTAAATGTATTAACCCCTAAATCTAAGTCTAACCCTAACTCTAACACCCCCTAACTTAAATATAATTTAAATAAGTCTAAATAAAATTCCTATCATTAACTACATTATTCCTATTTAAAACTAAATACTTACCTGTAAAATAAACCCTGAGCTAGCTACAATATAACTAATAGTTACATTGTAGCTAGCTTAGGATTTATTTTTATTTTACAGGCAAGTTTGTATTTATTTTTACTAGGTAGAATAGTTACTAAATATTTTGGAACAGCCAATAGAATGCCAGCTCAATACTATTGGCTGATTGGATCAGCCAATAGGATTGAACTTCAATCCTATTGGTTGATTGCATCAGCCAATAGGATTTTTTCTACCTTAATTCCGATTGGCTGATTCTATCAGCCAATCAGAATTGAAGGGACGCCATCTTGGATGACGTCATTTAAAGGAACCTTCATTCAGTGTTAGCCGTCGTCGGAAGAGGATGCTCCGCGTCGGATGTCTTGAAGATGGACCCGCTCCGCGCAGGATGGATGAAGATAGAAGATGCCGTCTGGATGAAGACTTCTGCCCGTCTGCAGGACCACTTCGCCCGGCTTGGATGAAAACTTCTCCCGGCTTCGTTGAGGACTTCGGCCCGGTTGGATGAAGACTTCTCCCGGTAAGGTGATCTTCAAGGGGTTAGTGTTAGTTTTTTTTAAGGGGGTATTGGGTGGGTTTTAGAGTAGGGTTGGTTGTGCGGGTGGTGGGTTTTAATGTTGGGGGGTATTTGTATTTTTTTTTACAGGTAAAAGAGCTGATTACTTTGGGGCAATGCCCCGCAAAAGGCCCTTTTAAGGGCTATTTGTAATTTAGTGTAGGGTAGGGCTTTTTTTATTTTGGAGGGGCTTTTTTCTTTTGTTAGTGGGATTAGATTAGGTGTAATTAGTTTAAAAATCTTGTAATTTGTTTATTATTTTCTGTAATTTAGTGTTTTTTTGTTATACTTTAAATTTTATTTAATTGTATTTAATTTAATTTAATTTAGGGAATTAATTTAATTATAGTGTAGTATTAGGTGTTAGTGTAACTTAGGTTAGGTTTTATTTTACAGGTACTTTTGTATTTATTTTAGCTAGGTAGTTATTAAATAGTTAATAACTATTTAATAACTATTCTACCTAGTTAAAATAAATACAAACTTGCCTGTAAAATAAAAATAAACCCTAAGCTAGCTACAATGTAACTATTAGTTATATTGTAGCTATCTTAGGGTTTATTTTACAGGTACGTATTTAGTTTTAAATAGGAATAATTTAGTTAATGATTGGAATATTTATTTCGATTTCTTTTAATTATATTTAAGTTAGGGGGTGTTAGGTTTAGGGTTAGACTTAGATTTAGGGGTTAATAACTTTAATATAGTGGCGGCGACGTTGGGGGCAGCAGATTAGGGGTTAATAAATGTAGGTAGGTGGCGGCGATGTTAGGGCCAGCAGATTAGGGGTTAATAATATTTAACTGTTTGCGATGCGGAAGTGTGGTGGTTTAGGGGTTAATATGTTTATTATAGTGGCGGTGACGTTGGGGGTGGTAGATTAGGGGTTAATAAGTGTAGGTAGGTGGCGGCAACATTGGGGCGGCAGAGTAGGGGTTCATAAATATAATGTAGGTGGCGGCGGTGTCTGGTTCGGCAGATTAGGGGTTCATTTTTTTTTTAGTGTTTGCGATGCGGGAGAGCCTTGGTTTAGGGGTTAATAGGTAGTTTATGGGTGTTAGTGTACTTTTTAGCACTTTAGTTAAGAGTTTTATGCTACGGCGTTGTAGTGTAAAACTCTTAACTACTGACTTTAAAATACGGTTCCAGTCTTGACAGGAGAGGGTATACCGCTCGTACAACAACTCGTAATCTAGCCGATTGTATTTTAGTTGCGTCTTATATTAGATGAAAACATCATCGCCATAATAGCAAAGATTGGGTAACAAGCATAATAAAGATAGAATAATCTAAACAACAAAAAAGTAAGACTAAAACAGTGAGATAAAGCAAGGGTTAATACTCATTGTATACACTGTCATGCATTTAAAATGAAGCTAAAGCTCTCAGTGGCGTCACTAGGGTTGGTGTCACCCGGTGCGGTAAATTATGGTGTCACCCCCCCTCCCCCCAGAAAGCAGACACACACAAACACAAAAATACAGGCACACACACATACAAACACTCTGACACACTTAGAAACACACTCAGACACACACAAAGACACTCTGACACACACACAAAAACACTCAGGCACACACACAAACACTTAGACACACACACACACACACACACAAAAAACACTCAGGCACACGCACAAACACTTAGACACACACACACACATACACAAAACACTCAGGCACACACACAGAAACACTCAGACACACACACACAAAAGCACTCAGACACACACACACACACACACACACACAAAAACACTCCGGCACACACACAGAAACACTCAGACACACACACAAAAACACTCAGACACAAAAAAACACTTGGACACACACAAACACTTAGACACACACACACAGACAAAAACACTCAGGCACACACACAGAAACACTCAGGCACACACACACACACAAACACTCAGACACACACATACACAAAAGCACTCAGACACACACACACACACACATACAAAATATGTAAACTGCACTGCATTAATTATAAAGCTCATGCCTAGAGCTGCTCCCTGGCTCAGCAGAGCATCAAATGAAAGATAAACAGAGCACTCTAAAAATAAATCACTAAAGAAAAGTTTTAGGTGCAAAGTATGAAAATTCTGCTCTCTGACTTTGTTCCAAGTCTGTCAGTGCACAGCCCCGGGCCGTGTGCCTACCGCTTCTTATGGCCAAGCACCTCTGCTCTCTGCCCACCCCCAGACCCCCGTCCGCCCTCCCTTCCTACCTCTTCAGTGTGCACTTAGTGTACCGTAACTGTACCGGTCTGGTGGGCATCATACGTGGCTCCTTCACTTTAGAGACAGTGTTAGACAGTCATGTGGTCAGGTGCCAGGCATCCCCCTCATGATTTTCCAGTTCCCGTTTAGAGAGACAGCACAGCAGTGAGTGACTCCACTGCTCCACACGTCACTGAGCAGTGAGCACAGATAGGCAGGCAGGTTTAGGCTAGCAGCGCAACTTTGCAAGCCCCACGGCATGCCCACAACATTCATAGTGAAATCTGGCAGGGGAGGAGCAAAGTACAAACAAGCAAAAGCAGCCAGGAAAACTATTTGTGGAAATTGCAGAGCTGGCTCAAGGGGCAAAAAAATGAAGTGTCTACAACTTCCCCAGTCCCACTAATGTTCACAAATGCTGGCCCCTCTAATAAAAATATCTATGCATCTCTACATTGTATTTCTTTGAATTTCAATAAAATGAAAAAAATATTTTTTTTTTTTTTTTTAGTGGTGTCACCCCCTGGAGGGTGTCACCCTGGTGCAGCCCGCACCCCCCTAGTGATGCAACTGAAAGCTCTGGTTTATCAGAATAGGAATTTGACAAGATAGGGGGATAATTGAAAAGCTGATTTATTTACTGTATTGAAATATCTTAAAAGGGACATTATACCCAAATGCTGAATCACTTGAAAGTGATGCAGAATAGCTGTAAAAAGAAAATATCTGAACATCTCTATGTAAAAAAAGGAAGATATTTTACTTCAACATTTCCTCAGTAGCCATATCTCATTGTAAAGGGACTTTAAGCAGCCAATCAGGATGCTAGTCCTAGGACTTACAAGACAATGAGCATCGAGCATGTGTAGGCACAGTCCCTTTTTTTACCTCCTCAGTTTAAGGAAGTTTAATATGAAATCTCACAAAAGTAAAACAGACAGGGAGGCTGCTCTCCCCTGGCAATGGATAAACCAACTCAACAAAAAGTAGATTATGTCAGAGATGCACCTAAATATTAGTTTATGGTGTGTTAAAGGGACGCTAACATCAAAATTAAACTTTCATGATTCGAATTGAGAATGCAATCTTTCCAATTTACTTCCATTATCAAAATGTGCACATTCTTTATATTTACACTGTCTAAAGGCACCAGCTCTTACTGAGTATGTGCAAGATTTGCTGGTTATGGACACATGCTATAGGGGACAGGGAAATTACATGTTTAATTTGTAAGAAAAAAACTACTGCTAATTTGATATTAAGGGGACGATTTATCAATGTCTGTCCGACATGATACGCTGTAGCATATCATGTCCAACAGACATCGCTGAATGCAGACAGCGATCAGTTAACCAGAACTGCTTGTGCAATGTTGCCCCCTGCAGATTTGTGGCCAATCGGCCGCTAGCTGGGGGTGTCGTGTCTTATCGGGTTGATTGCTGTCCACCGCTCAGAGGCAGCAGACCAGTAAATCAGCAGCAGTCTTAAGACCGCTGCTTCATAACTGCTATTCTCTTTCATCAGGCAAGAATTAGAAGTTTGGCACAATTTAACATTATCTTACATATAGATTATACTTACATTAATTGGAGAGTTTAGTTCATCAGGAAAACTAAAGAAGATGGGGCAAGGAACCACCCCAATATATTTTCCATGGTATCTTCAATCTATGACCAGTATGCACTAGTAATAAATCATCAGCTCCACATTCCCCCCAACTTGTCTTCTATACAGAAGGAAAAATAGATTGTAGTTTTGTCAGATACCATACTAAAATCTTATTTTGTTAAATTAAAAATATTACATATCTATATAATACATGCAATATACATATTATTAAAACAATATAATATTATGGAAACAATAGATATAGAGAAACTATATAAATAAGGAAAAGGGTCCAAGTTAAAAAAACTGACCACAGATGTATTAATTAAAATAAAAAAATTTTGTAAATGATATCACCAAAAAAAGAAATTGTAAAATTGAATCAATTTGTTTCCTTTTCTCTTGGTCTAACATAGAAATGAAGTAATAAAAAAGATGCAATGCTCATATGGACGTCTTACATTTAGAACAAACAGCTTTGCAGACTGGGAAAGGCTAGGGGCAGGTTTGAAAAAATCTCTGAGAGCCAGTCAACAATCAATGCACTGCTACTTTGCGGCACTACTGCATATTTGACTTTTCACTTCAAACAGCACTTTGCTCTGGATGCACTGTGTTAAGGAAAACTTACACAGTGCAACCAGGGCACAGCTCTGTTTAAAGAGAACTGTCTAATGTGGAGCAGCGCTACAAAGTTAAAGAGCTAACAGTTCCTGCATGTGTCCTGTTATTTCTGCAGACATGCTACATTTTCTGTGATGACATCTCAGATCACAATATATTCTGCCTTGGGGCTTACTATTAAAGGAAGGGTAAACCTGCTTTTTTACTACATTGCAGCACATACTACACAAGGCTTACCTCCAACTCTTACAAAATGTTTTGTATGACCTAGTTTTGCTTAAAGGAACACAAAATACAAATGTTCTGTTTCATGATTAAGATAGACTATACAATTTTAAAAAGCTTTCCAATTTACTTTTATAATCTATTTTGTTTTGTTCCCTTTGTTATCATTTGTTGAAAAACATACATAGGTAGGCCCAACAGCAACAGTGCTCTACTAGGAGCTAGCTGCTGATTGGTGGCTGCACATTGCTGCTTCTTCAACAAAGGAACAAGGAAGAGAACAAAGCAAATGTGATTATAATAGTAAATTGGAAAGTTGTTTAAAGTGATATGCTCTATTTGAATCATGAAATAAAAAGAATCTGAGTTTTATGTTCCTTTAAATGTTACACTTTCACATGGATGACACATTTTTTGCAGTACTTTATCCCTTTAAAGTGATGTTAATTTATATAGTTTAGAAACCTGATTCTAATATAAAAAAGCCACTTAGGTATTTATATAATTTTATTCTTACTATTGTATTTCGGCATCCGTTTGCTCCGACCTCCTTGTTCTTCCTGGTTCTTGCATAGTGCAATTGCAATGGGAGCTCAGCATCTGATGAGCTGTGGGCATTGATTTCTTCAAAACCGCAAATGCGCATGCGTTGCTGGAAGGCTGAGAAGATCCATGACTTAGGGAACGCATGCGCAAGATATCTTTTCTCTAAAAGCAAACATGCCAAAATGACATGATTCTGATTGGACAACAGCAATAACTTCATCGGGAGAAAAAATGCACTTAGTGTTGGGGCTGCAGGAGCGCCCAATACAATTGGAGCGGTTTGTTTTAGACTCCAACAGTAAATTGGATTATTGAAAGTTTTTATCAATGAAACTCATAGTAATGTATGTAGCTGCATTGATTGCCACCACACAACCTTGTTGAATTTACTATAAGTTTAAGATAAATTACATCAACTAAAAACAGTGATGTAATATATATGTAATATGTAATTGCTTTGAATTATGGGATTATTTTCTAAATAATGTGCAGTTAAGGAGACTGAAGAACTCTGTTCCGTTTAAATAGATTTATAAATTTAATCTCAGAAAATATGTAGTGGTAGACAGACAGATCACTAATACTCTAGTCATGCATATTTGATGGAATCCTGTGAGTCCTTTTTCTGCACTACCCAATATCTTCCATTTTTTGTGATACAGCCAATTTTCTGCTTTTGACTTGGAGAGTCCAGTTTTAAAGTTTCTATAAAAAAATTCATCTACATAATGTTTTTAAAGCAAATATTCTGCATTTGTTAAACACTGCATTGTGTTACTGGAGTCTGCTTAATAGCCTTAGATAACCAGCTACAAAATGCATTCTACTTGTAAGACATTTACATTATTAAACAACTTAAAAAAGGACAATAATTCTTTCATGTTAAAAAAGAAATTCATTTTTTTTTCTTCCATACCCAAGACACAAAGTCTATATTATATTTTGGATTGCATTAATCCGTTCTTAATTTTTTTTTGTCACCAAAGCTTTGTGTTAATTTAAAGCATATTCATTGCTGGAAAAAACTTTCCCTCCTTGATATAAAGCTACTTTGTAAATGGACATTGTTATCACCAAAAAACACAAGTCTGTGAAAAGGCTCTGCTTATAATCATTTGTAGAACAGGCTTAATCCTACCTGAGTAGCTGTTTCTTTTGGTTTCTGCTCTTTTCAGTTTATTTTTACAGATCTTTACTGTGCTTTGCTAATGTCAAAATAAAAGAAAATAAACAATGTAAAGTTTCTTTGATGGGTAGGAAATTGTCCGCCTGTGAGCACTGTAAGCAACATTAGGCTGAGTATCATTTATCATTGCATGAGCAGTTGTTTGTGCAATGCTACCCCCTGCTCTTGAGCAACTAAATGTGTGAGAGCAGAGGCTGTCAATCACCCGGTCAGATTAGTGCAGGGTGATTTTAAACTGCCAGTTCAGTGGTGAAGGAATGCTAATGGGAGCTTGTACCGCAAGAGTTCCAAAGGCACATCTTCAGCTTAATAAATAGAACCTTTAGTATGCTGTGATTGGTAGACAATAAGTTTGGGCTATGTTATTCTATTGCTAAGTTATTCAAAATCGTTTTTTCAAAATGCTGCATTTTTTTTTTAATTTATATAAATTAAACATTTAGGAAACTCTGTGATATTATGTCTAGAAATCGTAATCCAGTTTAGACACCATTATTAAAAATAACTAATCTTGGCTGCATTAGTTTATTCTAAACATATTTTAAATGATGAACATTAAAAGGGACATTCTAATGAAAAAAATACATTCTCTAATTTGTTAAACTTACCGATGAAGTTCTGCATAGGAGCTGCAAGCACTGCACATGCACGATCAGTCAACCAATCAGAAGTGGCTGTTGCACTTAGCTACCAATCGCTGCCTTTTCTGCTTTGAAGCTGCAGTGCTTGAGACTTTCAAGTGGGCCCTTACTTACATGTTTAATCTCGCTGAATGGGGTTAAACGCATGGAATGTATTTCTTGTTGACAAACCTTACATTTTTATTATGAAATGTAACATTTAAAGGGATATAAATGTGCAAAAAGAAAATGCAATGCACAAGAGTCAAATGTCTATTGACACCAATCATCAGCTAGCTAACAGTAGTGTAGGATATGTACATATTCTTTTTGTAGGGATACCAAGAGAACAAAAAAAAAATAGAAAAAATTTAAAACAGTCTTAAAATTAAATTCTCTACCTGAATCATGAAAGTGACTTTCCTATCCCTTTAAATATTAGTAATCAAATATTTATTGTTAACGACCCGCTCGTACAGGGTATGGCGCTGGTCGTTTAGCTCTTAAGGACCAGCTTATAATGTCCTGGGGTCCTTCTTGCTGACAGCAGCGAGATTGTGCTATTTCTGTATGCCCCACGAGTAAAGCAAAGCACCAATTCACCCACACTATACTTATATTGGGATTTCCTCATGTTAAACAGTTCACATATGCTGCAGGCTGCAACTAAAAGTGTGTGTGAAGGGGGGGGGGGGGGGCAAAACTGCCACTGTATCAAAAGTAACTACACATACTAAGGTTGCACTCTGTTGTGCAGCAACGTAACAACTCTCACCAATGTAAAACCCTCACTTTGAAGTGAATATAAATCATTTATAAAGTTTTCTGCACTCTGTGTTGAGTTGCATTAACTTCTTGTTTACTACACATTTGTTTATGCCATTTCAACCTTTCTGGAACTATCTATATAGCATAAACAGTATTTCACATATGTTTGTTTATGATTGAAAAATGACAAATATGTCTGTGATAATTGTGTATTTATGGGCTTTTCTTTGACCTTCACTGTGTTTTCTTCATCCCAGAAACAACCTATTAATAATAATATCTTTCTGAAAAAAACTTGCAACCTAACTGGAAAATTGCAAAAATTAATAAAAAAATGTGTAACCATTTGTAAGATCAGCTCTTTTCTAATTAACTGAGCTGCCCCTCTCTCACAACCATTAACTTCTGACTGCGTAGAGCGGATTCCACTATCACGTATTCTGGAATTACTAAAACTCCTTCAAACATTACTAACCAAATAATATAAAAAGCTCCCAATATAAAACAGTCCATTCTAATATATGCACACATTAAACTTAAAAATAGTTCAAGAGACATAAAATAGAAAGAGAAATGACGACTGCATCAGCTTTGAAATAGCGTGAGACCAGACACTTTACAAGCGCAATATAGTCTTTATGCATTACGCATGCTGGAACTAGGTATAAGGGGAAAAAACCAGGATACCACCTTTATAACACCCTGGGATGCACACGACCAGTCTTTCTTAAAGGGACATAATACTCATATGCTAAATCACTTGAAACTGATGCAGTATAACTGTAAAAAGCTGACAGGAAAATATCACCTGAGCATCTCTATGCAAAAAAGGAAGATATTTTACCTCACAATTTCCTCAGCTCACCAGAGTTAGTCCTGTGTAAAAAAATATACTTTAGCTGCTGTCCAGCTGCAGGTAAAAAAAAAATTAAAAATGAAGAAATGAACAGCAGTCAATCAGCATCAGCAGTGCTAAAAATCATGAACTCTGTTACTGTGATCTCATGAGATTTCACTTAAAGGGACAGTAAACATTCAGAATAATCTGCACACAGTGCGGAATTATATAACATTATTTAAGGGGCAACTTCAAAAATTGAAGGAAGAGTCAACCCAAAACGGCTTTTAAATCATACATATAGAGTTTAAAATAATTATTATTTTTAAATGTAGCCCAATTTTCAACACTATTGCATTAGCATGTAAAAAGACTTACTATGTTCGTTTCTGTAGCTCAAAAATGTCCGCCGGCCCCCTCCCCTATTTCGTCACGTGTCTTCTTGCATTAATTTTTCTCTTCTACACGCTCCCGGCGTTTGCGCATGCGCAATGCGCCTATTTTCATCAAGGGGGTACTTTTGAAACCGGAACAGAAAGTTACCGCTCAGCACACTTTGCACAATTGCTTTGCACAATCAAACGTCTCACATATGAAAATGCTTTGTACTGAGTGGTTTTTTTCTATTCAGGTTTCAAAAGTAACTTCTTGACGAAAATCGGCGCATTGCGCATGCGCAAATGCTGGGAGCGCGTAGAATAGAAAAGTAAATGCGAGAAAACACTTGTGAAGAAATAGGGGAGGGGGCAGGCGGACATTTTTGAACTACAGAAACAAACATAGTAAGTTTTTTTAATTGCTAACGCAATATTGTTGAAAATTGGGCTACATTTAAAAATAATAATCTTTCTATATGTATGATTTAAAAGCCGTTTAGGGTTCACTGTCCCTTTAAAAGTATTTGCAGATTTTGTAGTCTAAAGTTATACTCCGCTTCAGGATCTACTGAGCGGGTCTTGGATATCCAAGCGCTTTGCGGGCTTGCTGGCTAGTCACAGCACGCCCGGTTGTGCTATTGGACTAAATGTAGCTCGCTCCCACTCTAGTCTAGTAGCGGGAGCGAGCTACATTTAGTTCAATAGCGCGACCGGGCGTTCTGTGACTAGCCAGCAAGCCTGCAAAGCACTTTGGATATCCTAGACCCACTCAGTAGATCCTGGAGCGGAGTCCAACTTTAGACTACAAAATCTGCAAACACTTTTAATTTTTGAAGTTACCGCTAAAATAATGTTATATAATTCCATGCTGTGTTCCATTCGACCCTTGATAAATCGGCCCCATATACAGTACATTGACAACATTATGCACTACATTGCATGCACCCCCACTTTTTTTGGTTAATAAAAAAAGATAATTTAGAATGCGGGTATTAATTTCCTCCTGAAAAAAGACAACAAAAGCATTTGGTCCCTATTGTAGTTATATTTTTGCCTAAAATGTCATTCACACCTTTTTTTATGCAAACATAAAGCTACAGTTGTGAGTTTTCTCCCTGCAGACCAATATAAAGAAAGAACTTTACCAGGAACCAAAGAGAGATACAAATAATGTGACGTGGCCGACTCTCAAGAGAACGTTTATTGCTCCTCTGGAACTATCCAACATCAAGTCTATAATTGCTTGGTTCAATTAGGTGTCCTAGATGAAATCAAATGACACCTGATGGGATAATTATCTAAATAGTTGAAAGGAACAGTGTTCACATAATGAGAAAAAAAGATTCAATAAAAATGGATGAGTTCACTTTGCAAGTACATTTGTGCTTTTAGCTGAATAAACTTTTAGCAGATGCATAGGTAAAAAAAAATAGTAGCTAAAAGTAGTAACTATAATAAAATAAGCTGCACTTAGCAGTGAAAAAGTTTAGCATTACCATCAAAAGGCAAAAGATAAAAGAAAAAAGAGAAGACAAAGATAAAGTCCAAACTGAGCAATGGGGCGACAATCAATAATGTTCCATCTTCAGCTGCTTGTGAGTGCTGCAGAAATGGTACCATATCATAAAACAGGAATAAGATAAAGTCTAAAAAAAGAGATAGGAATGATCAATTAAGTCCCATCTTCAGCTGCTTGTATGTGCTGCAGAAATGTCCCGATTAATTCAGTATCATCAGTAACTGGATAGAAAAAGAACAAAAAAAATAAAAAAAGAGAAAATTAATAATGAAAAAAAAATAGAACAGGAAGGGAGAAATTAACTGCATTACAGAGAGATACAATTCAGTGTAAGCGCCTACTGTATGTGTCAATTCCTGGAGGTGGACATGTAACCAATATCTGGACAATGGTGTGTGGTGGTAATGTGTTCTAAAAATGTTTGGACTCTACTAGTATGTTAATCTATTGGGAGACTGCAGAAGGTTTTGTTTACTTTACATAAAAAAAAAAAAATATATATATATATATATATATATATATATATATATATATATATATATTTTTTTTTTAAAAATACTACATTAAAACATATTAGACAGTCCTGGCCACTTGTCTCACCTTGGTAAATTATATAGTCTTTAATTATTTTTTAAAATATTATTTAATATGCTTATTCCTGTTATACTTATGTTTATAGCTCTGCGCACTACAAATAAATGAAAATAATAATAATAAGAATATATTGTGTACCTATTTAGAGTGTTTTTACGCATTCATATTGACTTTTCTAATTGATTCTAATTATTTTGAAAGGGAATCACTCAAGCTGCCATAATTTCGTTTGCATGGGAATTCTGATGGTTTGGACTGATGGTTAATCTTATAATCTAAATGTAATTTACAACAAAACAAAAAATGGTATTTACGCTGAGTCTGTATGAAGAAATGTCTCTAGATTACAGGATAATATTGTTCTCAAACTCACTATGGAGTAGATTCAAAAGCACATTTTCTTCAGATTGTTTTAATAGATATAACAGACCCCACTGAATAGGTGTATACAGTACCTTAGCCTTTAATTAGTGGAAATGTTCACTTTAAATCTCTTTTGTCAAAAGTGATCTTTGATCCCAGATACATCCACCGGCTACGGATACACATCCCTCAGTGTTGCTCTATTTCAGCCAGGTGATCCTTTTCTTGGCTCGGTATGCAGGATATATGAGAAGAGAGAAAAAAAGAGCGCACACAAGGCACAATTCAAGTGTCATTTATTACACAAATAGACACGCAACACACATCATTGCACGTACTCTATGCGAGTTAAAAACAAGCATCCATATGTAACTGATGGCAAACAACCCCTAACAATCGGGAGGAGAACAGATGACAAGTCCTTCCAGGTGACCGGTGCAGCCTCAGGGTCTCCGGAAAACACTCTGAAGAATCGATCACACAGCAGTTAGGAGTGATGTACAGTCCGGATGCCGTGGAGAAAAGATAATACCTCTTCACGTTTCTCCCGATCAGCGGTCGGGCTTTTTCAAGAGGAAAAAACAAACAAAAAAAACAATCAATCAAAATGTGAAACATATATTAAAACTGTATATAAAGAAGTGTTTTCTGACTTTTCGGCAATAAACAAATGCTGAAAACGGCGTCTGCAAGCCGCATTTGGCAATTTTGAGTCTGATTTATTTTTGTAAAACTTGCAATACACTAAGCTCTGTACAAATCCAAATCTTAGTGTGTTGCACTTTAACAATTGCCGGATGAGGCTTGCGGCTGCTATTTTTAGCATTTGTTTAGTGCCAAAAATTCTAAATTCACAAATAAAACAAAAACCTGATATCATGGAAATGATTCATGTCACACAATCCTACTTGTTTGATACAGTAGCCAAAAATAAAATAAAAATCTTATTGTGAAAATTATGTTTACTGATGACATGCCTGACATATAGTAAAAAATTTTATACTGAAAAATTCTATAAACATTTATGTAAATGAAATCTCACGAGTAAGTAAAATCTCACGGGTAAGTAAAAATGATTAGCTGGTTCCTTAAAGGGACAGAAAAAGTTAAATTCGGAACAGGAACATCCATAAACAAAAATTATAATTTTATATATGATTTACAACATCATACCATGGGCTAGATTACAAGTGAGGCATAAACAGTTTGCGCAAGCGATAACATTTTTTTGTGAGCATTTTTAATTGGGCTGATATTATAAGTTGAGCAAAATCGCCATTGCACTTCTGCAATCACAATTTACGATTTAATCCTTACCGCAATTTCAGAGCTCTTGTTAACTGTTTTCTGAAACTAAAAAGTTGCACAAAACACATAAAAAATATATTACAAAGTACAGTTACACTCATATTAACACTGTCTAATAAAAATAATTAAAAAAAATTGCACAAAAAAAAAGCCTCAAAGATATGAGATCTCAGGGGTTAGAAACAAAAAAGACGTCAAAGTACTTTAACATAGATATTCATATATATACGTACATTGCTAAAGATGGATATGTATGTATATATAAATCTTTATATATGTCTATATATGTATGCATATGTATTTATATACTTATATGTGTATATATGTATTTACAGGCATATATATATATATATATATATATATATATATATATATATATATATATATATATATATACATACATATAAACACATATGTACACATATATTAGAAATATATATAAGCTCATTTGAGCCATTTTCCATTAAGTAGATGAAAACATCATAAAACTTATTTATGCAATATGCATGTTTAATAAGGATTTTAACTATGTATTTACTGTAAATATGTGACATTTGTTAATGTGAATATGCCATGTTTTGCAAGATTGATGTTAGATTTTTTCCAACAATTTTTTTGTCTCTATTGACTTCTATAGGGAATGCGAAAAGGCAATCGTGTTTGCGTGATAGTTGGATAGTTGGGTGTTAGGTTTTTTTCTACAATTGTTTCCCCATTGATTTCTATGGCGGAATACATGCACGTGCATACAGTAATTTAAGTTAGGATTTTTGCACTATTCGGGTTACCACTTGCGCAAAATAAGTTTTTTTTTACTTATAATACAAACGCAACCTGACTAGTGCAAAACGCTTAACTCTAGCAGAGTTTTCGTGATTGTGGAAAAAAAATACTGTGGCACTTGTAATCTAACCCTATATGTACTAATTAATTATAAATAATTAATGAGGTTACATAGTACATTTCTTATAAATGATAAAATACAATAATGTGAACATTAAAGGGACATGAAACCCACATTTTTTTCTATCATTTTTCAGATAGAAAATACAATTTAAAGGGACAGTCTAGTATAAATTAAACTTTCATTATTCAGATAGGACTTTTAATTTTAATCCACTTTCCAATTTACTTTTATCATCAATTTTGTTTTTTTGTTTTCTCTTGGTATTCTTAGTTTAAACCAAACATAGGTAGGCTCATATGCTAATTTCTAAGCCTTTGAGGGCTGCCTCTTATCACATGCATTTTAAATCTCTTTTCAACACAAAGAGACATTGGGGCATATGTATCAAGCTCCGAATGGAGCTTGATGCCTCGTGTTTCTGGCGAGCCTGCAGGCTCGCCAGAAACAGCAGTTATGAAGCAGCGGTCAAAAAGACCGCTGCTCCATAACCTGTCCGCCTGCTCTGAGCAGGCGGACAGACATCGCCGGAAATCAACCTGAGCTGCTGGTGCAATGCTGAATACGCTCGCCGTATTCAGCGAGGTCTGTCGGACCTGATCCGCACTGTCGGATCAGGTCCGACAGACCTTGATAACTAGAGGCCAGAAAATACACGTGGGCCATATAGATAACAATGTGTTCATGCAAAGGGGGTTATTTAAGATTTAGCACAAAACAAACAGTCACAGTCATGTGATCAGGGGGTTGGAAGAAGGTTCCTAGATACAAGGTAATCACAGAGGTAAAAAGTACATTAATATAAGTGTGTTGGTTATGCAAAACTGGGGAATGGGTAATAAAGGGATTATCTATCTTTTAAAACAATAACAATCCTATGGTAGACTGTCCCTTTAAAAGTTTCTAATTTATTTATCAAATTTGCTTCATTCTTATTTATTCTTTGTTAAAGAGATATCCTGATAGGTAATGTGCACATTTGATACAGTAGCCAAAAAACAAAACAAAAAAACAATCCTATTGTGACAATACTTTTTACTGATGACATGCCTGACATATAGTAAAACATTTTATTGAAAATTCTATAAACATATACGTAAATGATATCTCACAGGTGATTAAAAAGATTAGCTGTTCCTTAAAGGGGCAGAAAAAGATAAATTCGGAGCAGGAACACCCATTAACAACAGATTTTTTTTTTATATATGACTTAAAACATCATACGATATTTACTAATTAATTATAAATAAATAAATAATTATAATTAGTGAGGTTACATTGTACATTTATTTTAAATTATAAAATAATAATTTTACTACAATAATGTATACATTAAAATGACTTTTCTTTCTTTCTAGGATGTTCCAATGGGTTTCAAACTCAAAATTAGCTTAATATAATTTAATATCCATTTATATTTATTAAAACAATTAAACTTTATTTTATTTCACAAATTATTAATATTGTAAGATAAATTACACACAACCCAAAAATAAATTTTGTGGTTCACACAAGATAAGAATGACATATTCCTAAAGTGTATGCTATGGTCCAGTGAATGGTGGATTTAATAAAAAAATAATAAAAAAATCATAACTCTTGTCCTTTTAAGAAAGTGAGGATGCAATAAAGGAAAGGCCAATAAGTGCTTCCAATAAAACAGTGATCAATTAAAATAAGATGCCTTATGTGGTCTGCCAATAAAATAATGCTCATTTCTTTACAATAAAATATTATCTATTACACAGCTACCTTAAAAAGGATAAGAATATGTGCCCTCAACTAAGCCACTACTCAGTTATAATTTAGGCTTTTTCTATAGTAGAAAATAAAATTTTGATTAAAAAAAATGAATGTAAAACAAATTATATGTGTAAATGGATTAGGTTTGTGGAATATAATATAATAAATACTATGTATAAATCCTATGAAAATTGCATCTGCTATGTCCTTGATCTATCATTATTTGTTGAAAATCTCTTTTATTGCATTTTGCTGAAGAAATTTGCTTGATGGAATATTCCTGTAATTTATTTTTAGGCTTCTAGCACTGTTTGAGAGCATACTTTTAAATCCCTTAAAGGGACATTGGGACACTAGATTTTTCTTTGCATAAATGTTTTGTAGATGATCCATTTATATAGCCCATCTGGGAGTGTTTTTGTAACAATGTATAGTTTTGCTTTTTTCTTTTTAATAACATTGTGCTGATTTTCAGACTCCGAACCAAGCCCCAAAGTATGAGATGTAGACCCAGGTCTACAGAGTCCTGCTGCTCTTGTTTGTGATTTTTTTTTATATGCAGGGGAGGGGTGAGTGACTGCTCTTCCTCAATTCCCTGCCTCTTTCACTGGGTGTCCCAGCCTAACCTCATCAACAGTGCTAAACTGGGAGCTTGTAAGCAAGTTTTTAAAAGGTTTTATACTGGATTTTTAGATCAGTATTTGTGCAAATTCTTCTTTATAGTAGTGTCTATTACATGCAGTTATTTGAAAACATATATATACACACACACACATCATAGCCCTTCCAGTCAAATACCTTGTCAAATGTTTACTTTTAACTTCTAATATTCTTGCTAGTTAGCATAGTCGCAATATATATATAACAATAGAGCACCACTTGTAATCTGGCACTGTGTTGGTTAATGACTCAAACTGGGTAAATGCTATTCACTCTCTGTGTGTTAATGGCAGGAAGGAGTTAATAACTACCTGCTCCCTTGTGGAAAATATAAACAAGGCAAATATTATATAAACGTTGTTGGGCAGCAGATTTTGATATGCCTAGAATAGCAGGCAACCTAAGGGAATTACTGCTGTTTCAATATAATTCTATGGTAACACTCAACAGTTAAACATTACATTCAATGTTAACATTTATTGTATAGAAATATAGCAGTAGAATGTATGGCACAGGAAACATGCCTCATATTTTAAGAATGTTAAAAAACAGACATTTGTCCTTCCCTATTAAATATATTATATTACATAAAAACAGCTACATAACAAAATAGACAAAAGACAGGTTTCATGTTTCTCGAGAAGTTAAATTGGCTTTTATTTTGTAGCATTCTAGAAGCACAAGGTTTATACAATGTCTAATTATGTAAGTTTTTATGCTGTTTGTACCAACTCTCAAACATAGAATAAGGATAATATTCAGCCCTGGTGAGACAATTAGGTGCATCTTTTGTAAGCCACTGCCTGGCAAGCTGTTCCATAGCTCTTTACTGTAACTTTTTAATGATGTATCTCAGGAACATGGGAAATAATGATCACACGTTCCCTTTCTAATACCTATACCTGACTTCCTGACCTTTTGTTATAACGATTACGTTTACCAGTTTTCTATTTTGTAAGTCTCTAAATATTATTCAGATCCGCTATATAAATTAGATATATTTGACAACCTACCATTTGTATAACAAGAAAAATAAACAGCGTTTAGGTGATTTTATCTGTGGTGTTTTAAAGGGACATTAAACACTAATGGCTAGATTTGGAGTTTTGTCGGTAACGACCCAAAAAACTAACGCCCGCGTTTTACTGGCCGCACCATAAAAATAACTCTGGTATCGAGAGTCCACATAAAGGCTGCGTTAGGCTCCAAAAAAGGAGCGTAGAGCATTTTTAACGCAGCTTCAACTCTCGATACCAGAGTTGCTTACGGACGCGGCCAGCCTCAAAAACGTGCTTGTGCACGATTCTCCCATAGGAAACAATGGGGCTGTTTGAGCTGAAAAAAAACCTAACACCTGCAAAAAAGCCGCGTTCAGCTCCTAACGCAGCCCCATTGTTTGCTATGCGGTAACCCTTCCGACGTCTGCACTTAACACTCTAACATGTACCCCGAGTCTAAACACCCCTAACGTTACACTTATTAACCCCTAATCTGCCGCCCTCGCTATCGCTGACCCCTGCATATTATTATTAACCCCTAATCTGCCGCTCCGTAAACCGCCGCTACTTACATTATCCCTATGTACCCCTAATCTGCTGCCCTAACATCGCCGACCCCTATATTATATTTATTAACCCCTAATCCGCCCCCCACAACGTCGCCTCCACCTGCCTACACTTATTAACCCCTAATCTGCCGACCGGACCGCACCGCTATTATAATAAAGTTATTAACCCCTAATCCGCCTCACTAACCCTATCATAAATAGTATTAACCCCTAATCTGCCCTCCCTAACATCGCCGACACCTAACTTCAATTATTAACCCCTAATCTGCCGACCGAATCTCGCCGCTATTCTAATAAATGTATGTTAGAAATGTATATTGGCTGATCGGAACAGCCAATAGAATGCGAGCTCAATCTGATTGGCTGATTGGATCAGCCAATCGGATTGAACTTGATTCTGATTGGCTGATTCCATCAGCCAATCAGAATATTCCTACCTTAATTCCGATTGGCTGATAGAATCCTATCAGCCAATCGGAATTCGAGGGACGCCATCTTGGATGACGTCCCTTAAAGGAACCGTCATTCTGCAGTTGGACGTCGCCGGAAGAAGATGGGTCCGCGGTGGAGGTCTTCAGGATGGAGCCGGTCGTCATCGGATGAAGATAGAAGATGCCGCTTGGATCAAGATAGTTGCCGGTCCGGATCGCCTCTTCTTCCCGGATAGGATGAAGACTTTGGAGCCTCTTCTGGACCTCTTCAGGCACCGGATGATGGATCGCCAACCCCCGCTTGGGTTGGATGAAGATTTTGGAGCCAGGACGGATCGGTGATACCTGGTGAGGTGAAGACAAGGTAGGATGATCTTCAGGGGCTTAGTGTTAGGTTTATTTAAGGGGGGTTTGGGTTAGATTAGGGGTATGTGGGTGGTGGGTGGTAATGTTGGGGGGGTATTGTATGTTTTTTTTTTACAGGCAAAAGAGCTGAACTTCTTGGGGCATGCCCCGCAAAGGGCCCTGTTCAGGGCTGGTAAGGTAAAAGAGCTTTTAACTTTAGTAATTTAGAATAGGGGAGGGCATTTTTTATTTTGGGGGGCTTTGTTGTTTTATTAGGGGGCTTAGAGTAGGTGTAATTAGTTTAAAATTGTAATATTTTTCTTATGTTTGTAGATATTTTTTTATTTTTTGTAACTTAGTTCTTTTTTATTTTTTGTACTTTAGCTAGTTTATTTAATTGTATTTATTTGTAGCAATTGTATTTAATTAATTTATTGATAGTGTAGTGTTAGGTTAATTGTAGGTAATTGTAGGTAGTTTATTTAATTAATTTATTGATAGTATAGTGTTAGTTTTAATTGTAACTTAGTTTAGGATTTCTTTTACAGGTAAATTTTTAATTATTTTAACTATTTTAGCTATTAAATAGTTCTTAACTATTTAATAGCTATTGTACCTGGTTAAAATAAATACAAAGTTACCTGTAAAATAAATATAAATCCTAAAATAGCTATAATATAATTATAATTTATATTGTAGCTATATTAGGATTTATTTTACAGGTAAGTATTTAGCTTTAAATAGGAATAATTTATTTAATAAGAGTTAATTTATTTAGTTAGATTTAAATTATATTTAACTTATGGGGGTGTTAGTGTTAGGTTTAGACTTAGCTTTAGGGGTTAATACATTTATTAGAATAGCGGTGAGCTCCGGTCGGCAGATTAGGGGTTAATAATTGAAGTTAGGTGTCGGCGATGTTAGGGAGGGCAGATTAGGGGTTAATACTATTTATTATAGGGTTAGTGAGGCGGATTAGGGGTTAATAACTTTATTATAGTAGTGCTCAGGTCCGCTCGGCAGATTATGGTTTAATAAGTGTAGGTAGCTGGCGGAGACGTTGTGGGGGGCAGATTAGGGGTTAATAAATATAATACAGGGGTCGGCGGTGTTAGGGGCAGCAGATTAGGGGTACATAGGGATAATGTAGCTGGCGGCAGCGTGCGGACAGCAGATTAGGGGTTAATAAGTGTAGGTAGCTGGCGGCGACGTTGTGGGGGGAAGATTAGGGGTTAATAAATATAATACAGGGGTCGGCGGTGTTAGGGGCAGCAGATTAGGGGTACATAAGGATAACGTAGGTGGCGGTCGGCAGATTAGGGGTTAAAAAATTTAATTGAGTGGCGGCGATGTGGGGGGACCTCGGTTTAGGGGTACATAGGTAGTTTATGGGTGTTAGTGTACTTTAGAGTACAGTAGTTAAGAGCTTTATGAACCGGCGTTAGCCCAGAAAGCTCTTAACTACTGACTTTTTTCCTGTGGCTGGAGTTTTGTCGTTAGATGTCTAACGCTCACTTCAGACACGACTCTAAATACCGGAGTTAGGAAGATCCCATTGAAAAGATAGGATACGCAATTGACGTAAGGGGATCTGCGGTATGGAAAAGTCGCGGCTGAAAAGTGAGCGTTAGACCCTATTTTGAGTGACTCTAAATACCGACGGTAGCCTAAAACCAGCGTTAGGAGCCTCTAACGCTGGTTTTCACGGCTACCGCCAAACTCCAAATCTAGGTTTAAATAAATGCTATACAGATTCATGTGTTGAGAGCAAAGATTAGCCTGAAGATAATATGCAGATGTATATTTTAAAATTATATTAGTTGCTTAAATATTGAAAAAAATAAGTGTAAAATGTTAGTCTCCATAATGCCCTGGGCGTCACCATCTTGTTCTTTCTTTGGTTAGGAGACAATATGGAGTAAAGGAGCGCTAAAAGCTAAATAAGATAGTCTGGAGACCTCAATACAATTAATCAAACATACATTTATTTTAAAAAATTAAAAAGTGTCACACAGTATTATATATTAGGGACGTCTCCCTGGAATTAAAACAATTATATATCTAAAACAATAAAGTATACAATGTACCAAGTGTTTATGTATATTCCACCTTTCTATGTAAATTATCTCTTTTCCACCTTAATTAATATGTTGCCGCAGCTGTAGCGGTTATTTTCTTAGTCTTTCAATCATAAAGCAACAATGTCTCTTTTTATGATTTTATGGATTTGTATTTATATAGGTCATTTATCGTTACAATGTCTTTTGCTGTTTTCTGTAATATTTTAAGATTAGATTCCGGGCGCAGTCTCTTATTGATCCAACTTTCTTTGGTTAGGCCCATTAGGGACAGTTATAAAGTCCCTAATATTATAACCATGGTAAAGAGACACTAAAGTCAAAACTAAACGTTCATGTTTCAGATGGAACCTGCAATTTTAAGAAACTTTACAATTTATTTACATTATCAAATATGTATTTTTATATGCACACTTTCTGCGGTACCATCTCCCACTGAGCATGTGCAAGAGTTATGCGTCTGTGATTGTTTGATGTCACAAGGAAAGTCAGTTTTGACATTTGCCAGAACAAAAATCTACTGTGCACATTTAAAAGTTCAGATTAAGGGGCATATTTAACAATGAACGAGCGGACATTATACAAAGTAGCGTATCATGTCTGCCACACATCGATAAATGCAGACAGCATACGCTGTCGGCATTTATCATTGCACAAGCAGTTCTTGTGAACTGCTTGTGCACTGCCGCCCCTGCAGATTTGTGGCCAATCAGCCGCTAGCAGGGGGTATTCGATCGGGTTGATTTCTGTCCGCCTCCTCAGAGCAGCAAGACAAGTTATGGAGTAGCAGTCTTTAGACCGCTGCTTCATAACTTCTGTTTTTGGTGACCCTGAAGGCTCGCCAGAAACAAGGGGCTTCAATCTCCATACAGAGCTTGATAAATATGCCCCTAAGTGTCATTGTATTGTCTTTTTATTATACATTTATTAATTCTACAATTCTACTGCATTTTTTCTCTAATGTATTTGTATTGTCCACAGAATCCCCTCCCCCAACAGCTTATGTTTAGTGTATTTATTTTTTGTACTGCCCTAGGCCCTGGGAAATCTATTGTCCAATGAACCCCCACACCCATCAAAATTGCATAATTTATTTCTAACAACTGAGGTCAGGGGTAAATGGAGGAGTCATGCACCCCCCTCTAGACAAAAAAGAGATAATTGTTTTATGATAAAATTAATAAGCATTTGAAAAGCATAGGAGTGGCACAACATTATGCCATATAAGCACCCTCAAAATGTGCTGCCCCTTGAAATTCTGTTGCCCTCAGCACCGGCTTAGTTGATATAGGCCAAAATAATATCCTGCTGATAATATATATTTAATATAAATCATTTTGAAATGTGATTTAGTAGTTTTTTTTTATAAGAAAGCAATAACCTAATTTGTAAATCACACTGCCTAAAAGCTTACAAATGTATCTCTTATTAGTTAAAGGGACAGTCTAGTCAAAATTAAACTTTCATGATTCAGATAGAGCATGCAAATTTAAAAACTTTCCAATTTACTTTTATCATCAAATTTGCTTTCTTCCCTTGGTATCTGTTAAAAGCTAAACCTAGGTAGACTCATATGCTAATTTCTAAGTAGTTGAAGGCCACCTCTTATGTCACTGCATTTAGACCTTTTCATAGCTAAACAGCGCTAGTTTACATGTGCCATATAGATAACATTGTGCTCACTCCCTATGAGTTATTTATGAGTCATCGTTGATTGGCTAAATACAAACCTGTCAAAAGAACTCGGATAAGGGGGCAGTCGGCAGAGGGTTAGATACAAGGTAATCACAGAGGTAAAAAGTGTATTAATATAACTGTGTTGGTTATGCAAAACTGGGGAATGGGTAATAAAGGGATTATCTATCTTTTTAAACAATAAGCATTTTCAAGTAAACTGTCCCTTTAAAGGTATCACCTCTGCATTGCTTATGTTATTTTTGATTGCAAAAAGATGTATGCTTTTTTTAACACATAATACTGCTTTTTTTCTGCAATTGTTACTTAAATATATTTCATATTTCTCATACAAGTATTTTAATAACACTTTCATAAAAAATAAAAAAAAGATCTTTTGCTGGAATTGTCAATTGAATATCCCCTGGAGAGAGACATTTTAAAGACTGCTTTGATCATTCTATGGTAGTGATGTTCGTATTCCAGTACCTGGGATTTTCTCTGTGTTCTATAATTGTGATATATATTAGGCATTTGCTGTCAGTAACTGACTGTGTACAACAAACCAGTTGGTATCCATAATAACATTTTTTTATGTCTCCAGCAATGTTTTTGTCTTACTGAATAATGATGTTTTGTCATTGTATCTGCTCAGCAAGATTTTGTCTCTCCCCTCTTTTCTCTCTATCTCTCTCCCTGTCTCTCTCTTCCTTTTCTCACTTGTATTTTTATGTCTATGACTTTTGATGTCATTTCTTCTTTACGCTATTGACCACTTCGTGTCATCTCTGCTGCGCTATCTGCATGTCACTTTTCTGTCATCCTTTTGTTGTTTCTGTGTGCTTCTGTTTGTGTTTTTTTTACGCTTCAATATTTGTATATCTGTCTCTATCACTCTGTTATCTCTACAAACTTTCTGTCTAAATGCTAATTTATTTACCTGTGTCCCAAAACACAACTGGCTATGCACTCTCTCAAAGTATTTACAATGGCATCTAAGGCATGACATGCAATATTTGTCAAAATAAAAATAAAACATATTATAGGGAGAACCCCCTGGATTTAAAGGGACATGAAACCCATTTTTCCCATTCATTATTCAGATAGATCATATAACTTTAAACAACTTTTCAATTTACTTCTATTATCTAATTTGCTTAATTCTCTTGTTATTCTTTGATAAAGGAGCAGCAAAGCATTACTGGGAGTTAGATGAAAGCCAATGAAAAGATGCATATAAGTGCAGCCACCAATCAGCAGCTTCTAAGCTTTCCTATGTATACTTTTCAACAAAGGATACAAAAAGAACTAAACAAATTAGATAATAGAAATAAATTGTAAAGTTATTTAAAATGACATTCTCTATCTGTATCATGAAAGAAAAAAAATAGGTTTTATGTCCCTTTAACTGGCAGTGAGTTTTTGTTACCAAGCAAGGGCTGGATAACACGACGTTGGTAAAACTAACGGCTAGATTATGAGTTGTGCGTTAGGGTAAAAAAGCAGCGTTAAAAGGTCCTAACGCTGCTTTTTACGCCCGCTGGTATTACGAGTCTTGAAGGTTTAGGGTCACCGCACACTTCTTTGGCCTTACCGCAAAACGACTTACGTAAACTTAGTAAAGTCTTTCTTCTATGGGACTTCCATAGTACTGATATTACGAGTCTGTCCTGGGAGGCCAGAAAGTGAGCGGTACACCCTACCCTGTCAAGATCCCTAACGCATTTAAAAGTTAGTAGTTAAGAGTTTTATGGTACAACGCTGTAGCATAAAACTCATAACTAAAGTGCTAAAAAGTACACTAACACCCATAAATTACCTATTAACAACTAAACCGAGGCCCTCCCACATCGCAAATACTAAAAAAAAGATTTTTAAACCCTAATCTGCCGCCACCTACATTATATGTATTAACCCCTAATCTGCTGCCCCCAACATCGCCGACACCTACATTATATTTATTAACCCGTAATCTGCCGCCCCAAATGTCGCCGCCACCTACGTATACTTATTAACCCCTAATCTGCTGCCCCCAATGTCGCCGACACTATAATAAACATATTAACCCCTAAACCGCCACACTCCCACCTCGCAAACATTAGTTAAATAATATTAACCAATAATCTGCCATCCCTAACATCGCCGCCACCTACCTACATTTACTAACCCCTAATCTGCCGCCCCCAACGTCGCCGCCACTATATTAAAGTTATTTTCCCTAAACCTAAGTCTAACCCTAAACCTAACATCCCCTAACTTAAATATAATTTAAATAAATCTAAATAAATATTCCTATCATTAACTACATTTTTCCTATTTAAAACTAAATACTTACCTATAAAATAAACCCTAAGATAGCTACAGTATAACTAATAGTTACATTGTATCTAGCTTAGGGTTAATTTTTATTTTACAGGCAAGTTTGTATTTATTTTAACTAGGTTGAATAGTTATTAAATAGTTATTAACTATTTAATAACTACCTAGTTAAAATAAAGACACATTTACCTGTAAAATAATACCTAACCTAAGTTACGCTAACACCTAACACTACACTATAATTAAATAAATTAACTAAATTAAATACAATTACCTAAATTAACTTAAATTAGCTAAAGTACAACCCCCCCCACTAAATTACAGAAAATAATAAACAAATTACAGAAATTTAAACTAATTACACCTAATCTAATAGCCCTATTAAAATAAAAAAGCCCCCCCAAAATAATAAAAAAACCCTAGCCTAAACTAAACTACCAATAGCCCTTAAAAGGCCCCAAAGTAATCAGCTCTTTTACCTGTAAAAAAAAATACAAACAACCCCCCCAACAGTAAAACCCACCACCCACACAACCAACCCCCCAAATAAAATACTAGCTAAAAAAACCTAAGCTCCCCATTGCCCTGAAAAGGGTATTTGGATGGGCATTGCCCTTAAAAGGGCAGTTAGCTCTTTTGCCGCCCAAACCCTAATCTAAAAAATAAAACCCACCCAATACACCCTTAAAAAAACCTAACACTAACCCACTGAAGATTGACTTACAAGGAGACTTCATCCAAGCCAGGCGAAGTGGTCCTCCAGATTGGCTGATTGGTGGATAAATTCACCCACCAATAAACAAGTGCTGTCCAGGGTACTGACCCAAAAATTGTCTGGCTCCTTAGCTTAGATGCCTTCTTTTTCAAATAAATATAGAAAGAGAATGAAGAAAAAGTTGCATGCCCTATCTGAATCACGAAAGAAAAAAATTTGGGTTCATTGTCCCTTTAAGTAGCAAGTAGATTTTCACTTATTACATGACACTTGTAGGTAAAACCCCTTGCGCTCACAACGTCCGTGTGGTCATAAGTAGTGACTGCTTGCTATATACTTTAATACAACGTTGTAGGGATTTGTAGTTTCATGGAGTTCCAGTCGCATAATTTGCTTACGTAACAGCACCATTGCTCCAGTGGCTGCAAGTTCATTTTTGCACCCTTTCTACTTCCTGTTTGAGTCGTAGTGGGGCAGCTACAGGAGCAAAGTAGCTGTAAAATTCTAAATAATATTGATTTTCCCTTCTCTTGTTTTTTTGTAAGTTACAAGGAATAATAAATGTATTTATAAAAACAGAACTGTTACATTTGCAATAGCACCTTATTATATAAATATTTTTTTTTTAATTTAAAAAATCTTAAAATAATTAACAAATAATTTTATGCACATATCACACAAATATTTATTAAAGTACATTGCAAAGATTAATATTCATATATTGTATTATTTTAAAACCATAAGTATATATTACCAATGCTCTGATATTACTAATTCCATTATATATCTATTAAATTAAATTTGTTTTTGATAATACTTAATGGTGTCTTGACAAATATACCAAAGGAAAGATTAATAAACGTAAGTTATAATGTTTATTGAAAAAAAAATGCAATCTTATATAGCTTACCGACACAAACATTCCACTTACACGTTTTGAATCAACCTGTAACAAGAAGAGATGTAGCAACAGCTTAAAAATTTTAGTACATTTGTAGCAAGCAACATATGATATGTTAGCTACAATCTAATTGGAAATCACCATGGCTGGACTATTATCCGATGGACATTTGTACGAAAGATAATAATCTGACAGACAAATGTCCGTCAGATAACAGTTAGGCCACAGCCAAATGTGTCACTCTAATGTCATGACGTATAGTGAATCTTTTTTTAAAATATTACAAAACGTACAAACATAAAAAAATTAAATGAGCTTATATTTTTTATTTTTTTTATAATCTATTAACTTATTTATTATTTTTTATAATATATTAACTTCTAATTATATTTACGGGGAAGGTAATAGGATATGTATGGAGAGGGGAATGTGTTAAAAGCACGTAGTGGGGGATGGGACCCATGGTTAGGTTCCCAGAGGTGGTAGCGGTGCCCAAGGCTCTGATTAGAACAGAACTCTCTGTAGCGTATCTGACCTCTGCCGAATGTTCTTGTATAATGAGGCTTTACCATCTGATAGTGAGTAGCATACGTGGATGGGCCTGTGAGTTAAGAGAAATAAACGTCAGCCAATTGTGACTGTCGGTCATTTCTCCACTCGGAATATAGTCTCTTGGACATATGGCTGATGGACAAATGTGCTTTGGCATTCTGTCCGAGAACCGGCAACCATAACTTATTGCTACTCTACCAGAGCTCTTGCTACCATTTGCAGCAAGTGAAGTGTGATAACTCATGATTTGCTTCTTGTAGCTAGCGCTGGTACAAAGATCTCGCTACAGGTAGCTAATGTCGTCTGATCCAGCTTCAAGGCGTTGTGTAGCAATGGCTGTTTCATATGGGCGCTTACATCTGAAATCATCATATCCTAAAAATATCACAAGGTGAAGCCAGAAAAAGAAATACCAATTTAGAAAACTACATAAAAAATGTTCTTCATAGAAAATACTGAAATCTTGGAGGTCCATAAAAGTGTTTTTCAGTTGTGACAATATTTGTGCAACAACAAAATGTAACACATTAAAACATTTGATTATTTCTATAAAGTGTGTCCTTAAATTAAACCTTGCAGAGGGATTTACACAAAATGTGGCTTGGAGTCAAAATGTGTTGATGCTCCTGACATATCCAGTCAGCTATCAGGTGCAGCATACACATGTATCACTGGCTGTGTCCTGCTCAGGATTGCAATTGCATTGCAGCTCCCTTAGTAGGGCTTTAGCTAGGTATTTAACCCTGTGTATGCTAGAGTAGCTGTGTGCAAGAAAGTTATCAGATCTCTCAACCATCCTAGATCTTGTGGGTTTGGTAGTCAGCCCACAGTCCCTTGTGCACCTCCCCTATCAGCGTAAATTTCCCTGTTTCTAGGTATTGTCCCAGAAAACACTCAAACCATGCAGTGATCCTGCCCAACCCTGTCCAGGCCCATCCCATCAAAGTACACCCATGGCTCACCGAGAACTGGTTGGCCACTGACTACAAACTCTTCATTATCTTGTCACAGAAAGTCAGAATGTATGCTTTTTCCAGGGTCATTTTTGCACATAAAATTGTACTGCAGATATAATATCTCTTGGGGAAAAAAAGAACACGTTAAAGCTCTTTGACATCACCAATAGTCCTTAACATATGAGAATTTTAAATATTTACCAAAGGAGTCAATCAATTTGATTTTATAAAGATTCCACAAAATATTGTAATGAATTATTTCATATTATAGATGTATGTGTTTCCAATCTCAGAATATAATATTATATCCAGAAAGCCAGCAATGCACTACATGAAGAGAACACCTATTTATAGTTGACCATGCTGTATGACTTGTGTATAAATTATATCACCATGATTTAGCCTAACATCAAGCAAAATGGAAGCATATGGAGAAAAAGTGAACAACATCAAACATAAATAAATCTCCCCTAATCCAACAAAGAACAGGCAGAAAACATATGTTCAACAAGTGTGTATTGCATGATTGTTTTATGATTCTACTGGTTTTGCTTTTAACCTCAGTGTCAACCACAAAACATCCTGCAAACAAGTAAGGAAAATATCCAAGGACTCCATAATTCAGTTAATGTAAAAAACACATTTGAGAAAAAAAAGAGAAGTTTTTATTGTTTGATATATAAAAAAACTCAAAATGAGTTTGAGTAGTAGAAGGAGGAATAATTATAAAATATAAAGTTAGGTCCTTCTCTTACATAACATTTCCAGAGAGTAAGAGAGATGGAATAGCTGGTGGCTTAGCTATGGAGATCTGGGGTGGTATCAAACTGGAGGTAGAGTTGTGACTTTCAGAAGGTCCTGGGTAGCTGTAGGGTGGCTACCAAATCATTAAAATCCTTCAAAATATGGAACAGCAGTGAGCTATGCTGTTCTGGTTTTAGTGACAATAATTTAAAGGTATATGAAACCCAACATTTTTCTTTCTAATTTACTTATATTATCAATTTTTCTTTGTTCTTTTGGTATCTTTTGTTGAAAAGCAGGGACGTATGCTAGGAGCCTGCCCATTTCTGGAGCACTTTATGGCAACAGTTTTGCACGAATGTTATATATTTGCAAGAGCACTATATGGCTGCACTATTTCTAGTGCTTCAGATGCATACCTAGGTATCTCTCCAATACAGAATATCATGGGAACAAAGCAAATTTGATAATAGAAGTAAATGGGAAACTTTTTTTTAAATGTTTTTTTCTGTTTGGATCACAAAATGTTTTTTTTTTTTTTAATATAAGTTTTTATTGAACATTTTTTAAGAAAGGTTTATTGGAAATAGGGACAAGCCTCCACGTATGATTATTCAGTCCAGAACTATCTTAAAAGGTAAAAAAAAAGCTTACTTCAAATGCCTTTGTAAAATGATGTAATATCTCTTTAATATCAGTTGGAAATGTTTTGAATTTATTGTGAAGATAATAAGAATACACTTTTAATGGAGCAATTTCATTATAGTAAATTAATTATTATGCTAACACTGTTGTAAATAATGATATTCAGCAAGTACTGGCAGGTTTGGAGCTGTGGGGATTGTTATAAAAGTAATTAAAATGCCTAGCTGCCATATTTTTTCTCCACCGAGAAGGTACCAGCTGCTTCTCATTACTGCATAAGATGTGTTGTATGGATATTATAAGGTGAAGACTTCTGGCACAAATAGAGATAAACTCTCTTTTTTTATAAATATAAAACACAAGACCTGATGAACTTGTAGAACCAATATAATTTATGTTGTCTGTGGTCCCGTGATAAATTGTAAACACCACCCTAGAGTTCAGCTTGTGGTTTTAACACCTGCCAGACACTGTAGTCAGAACATGTGCATTCACTAATCTGGAGCCAAAATCCTAATTGCCTATGAGCAGAAATCACTCCAGAAGACTTGGGGGCATATGTATCAAGTTCCGAATGGAGCTTGATGCCCCGTGTTTCAGCCTAGCCTGCAGGCTCGCCAGAAACAGCAATTATGAAGCAGCGGTCACAAAGACCACTACTCCATAACCTGTCCGCCTGGTCTGAGCAGGCAGACAGACAGACATTGCCGCAATTGATTGACACTCCCCTGTTGGCGGCCGATTGGCTGCGAGTCTGCAGGGGGCGGCGTCGCACCAGCAGCTCTTGTGAGCTGCTGGTGCAATGCTGAATATTGCTTGCCGTATTCAGCGATGTCTGTCGGACCTGATCCGCATTGTCAGATCAGGTTCAACAGACATTGATAACTAGAGGCCTATGTCTTTAGAGCTCTAGTGCCCAAAAGTTTTTAGTCTAATGGAACCCACACCTTCGTCTTCGAAGATCCTGCAGGGTCCTCTTATAACGGCCAAATATAACAACATTAAACCCAATTGCAATTTTCTATAATGGGCTAGATTTGAGTACTCACTAACAGTTACACGCGAGCGAAAAGGGGTTTATTATGTCTATTATTATTGTCTATTATTATGTGTGTCAGATGTATCGCTCGTATTAAAAGTTGAAAGAAAAGACTGGTTGGCGAAACAAAAAAGTTTCACAAAACACATCAAAAATACATATGTATACATATATATAAACATATATAGAAGTACATTGAAGCCCTTTGCTGTCAAGTAAATGAAAGCATGTAAAATTATATTTATGCAATATTCATAGTTAATAAAGTGTTATATTGTGTATTTACTGTAAATATTTCACATTCCAATGTTCTGCACATATCACAATATGTTCTATTTATTTATAAACAGATATTCTTTTATATATATATATATATATATATATATATATATATATATATATATATATATATATATATATATATATATATATATTGTACTAAAATACCATCAGCTATATGTAGAAATATGTATTTATGAATAAATAGAACATATACTATGTGAAGAACATTGGAATGTGAAATATTCATATTTCATGTCGGGTTAGCGCACTTAGAATAGTAGAGTAGAATGTTTTTCCCCCCACTTTTTGTGCTTTATTGACTTCTATAGGGGAATATGTTAACGTGCCCACGCAATATCCTAAGCGGCTTTTTGCACGCACAGATTTAGCGTGAAAGCGAAGATTGTTTTCTTTCAGCTTGTAATACTTGACAAGCTAAAAATCTTACTTCTAGCAGAGTTAGCGTGCAAGCAGGAGAGTAAAATACTGCTCCACTTGTACCCAGGCCCAAAATGTTTAATTATATGTAGAATAATTTGTGGTGTATAGTATTTTTTTTCCGCTTTCCCCAGAGAGGCTGGACTGCATCCAATAGGATTCAGAATTCTCAGACTTCAACATTCTATAAAGTGTTTGATGTATCCGTGCAGGAGTCAATTTATATCTTTCTTTTATTGGTCACAGCATATAAGCTAAGTTTTTGTTAAAATTACAATTTCATCCTTTACATTGTGGCAATTACTTCTGCACTCTCTCTTTAAATGTCAGCCCTATAGTGCTTATAGATAATTCATCCATTGCATTGAAATATATTATAAAGATGGTTTCTCCCCATTATCTATCTCTTACAGCCATAGGGACCCAATTATCAATCTCCGAATGGAACTTGATGCCCCTGTTTCCGCGCAAGCTTTTAGGCTTGTCGGAAACAGCAGTTATGAAGCAGCGGTCTAAAGACCGCTGCTCCATAACTTGTCCGCCTGCTCTGAGGCTGCGGACATCAATCCGCCCGATCCTATATGATCGGGCTGATTGACACCACCTGCTAGCGGCCAATTAGCCGTGAATCTGCAGGGGGCGGCATGACACAAGCAGTTCACAAGAACTGCTTGTGCAATGATAAATGCCGACAGCGTTTGCTGTCGGCATTTATCGATGTGTGGCGTACATGATACGCTACATCGTATCTTGTCTGTCTGCACTTTAATAAATCGACCCAATAGACTTTGATCTTAATTCTGTGGTGGAGATACCTGACCTAGTCTTTGATATGCTTTATTTTGATTTAACATCCTTCCTTTTTTATTTATTTTATTTTATTGTATTTTTTTTTTTCAGAGTAACTAACAACTATTTAATATCTAAATTCTGGACAATGTTACAATTAGCTGTATATTTTTGTTTATCATTAGTAATAAGTACGAGCACCTATAGGGGCCTAGTTATCAAGCCGTCAACCTCAAATACGCTGGAATTCCGCAGCGTATTTGTGGCGAGGCTGATTCGCCTTAGTTATCAAAGGCTAGAGACCGGCAAAAGTAGAATTTTGTGACGTAAACTTCGATCCGCCGGACTCAGTCCGACACAGATCGATTCTTACGTCACTCCAGATGTTCCGCACACAAGTGCGGCACTATCTGACTACTTTTGCTAGTTATAAAAAAACTAGCAGGTACGCTCGGCACTTTTACGGCCCAGCGTACCTGGTTTTCAAACCGCCACCCTGGAGGCGGCGGATCCCATAGGAATCAATGGGAGTCTGACCATAGCGAAAGTACAAGTTCACTGTTGCCAGACATCCCATTGATTTCTATGGGAGCTGTCTACACCTAACACCCTAACATGTACCACTAATATGTCCCCCCTACACCGCCACAACTAAATAAAGTTATTACCCCCTAAACTGCCGCTCCCGGAGCCCACCGCAAGCTACTCTATACATATTAACCCCTAAACCGCCGCTCCCGGAGCCCACCGCAACTATAATATATGTATTAACCCCTAAACCGCCGCTCCCGGAGCCCACCGCAAGCTACTCTATACAAATTAACCCCTAAACCGCCGCTCCCGGAGCCCACCGCAACCTATATTAAATTTATTAACCCCTAATCTGCCCCCCCTACACCGTCGCCACCTATAATACATTTATTAACCCCTATCCTGCCCCCCACTACACCGCCGCCACTGTAATAAAATTATTAACCCCTAAACCTAAGTCTAACACTAACCCTAACACCCCCCTAACTTAAATATTAATTAAATAAATCTAAATAATATTTCTATTATGAACTAAATTAATCCTATTTAAAACTAAATACTTTCCTTTAAAATAAACTCTAATATAGCTATAATATAAATAATAATTATATTGTAGCTATCTTAGGATTTATTTTTATTTTACAGGTAACTTTCAATTTATTTTAACTAGGTGCAATAGCTATTAAATAGTTATTAACTATTTAATAACTTACCTAGCTAAAATAAAGAGAAATTAACCTGTGAAATAAAAACTAGCAGGCTAGGAGTAAGGCAACAGCCGAAACCGGTCAGCCTTTGTTCATCAGTTTGATGGTTCAAACAATTTTCTTTTTGTGTGTTCTTACCCGGGGTTAATATACCCTTTGTATTTCAATAAAGTTTATCATTTTTATCACTTTACCTGGTGCTCCTGTCATATATTTTTTTAGGAAAATAAAAACTAACCTAAGTTACAATTACACCTAACACTACACTATACTTTAATAAATTATTCCTATTTAAAACTAAATACTTATCTGTAAAATAAACCCTAAGATAGCTACAATGTAATTAATAATTACATTGTAGCTATTTTAGGAATTATATTTATTTTACAGGTAACTTTGTATTTATTTTAGCTAGTTAGAATAGTTATTAAATAGTTATTAACTATTTAATAACTAGCATACAAAGAGAGAAGCGCTCTACCAGGAACGAACAACAGCTCTGTGGCTTGTTCTATGGCGATTTACCACCCGGAAGCAGCCTCTTTTAGACCAGTGTGCTTTTCACAGAAGAAAACTTTCCTGAAGTATATCAGTCTGATCCCGCCAAGTAAGGTCAGTCCAGCCCCGAAATACCAGGCAATTCTCCTCTGAACAAGGAACATGACAACCCCAGACGATCGTTTCGGCCTCCTATGGGCCTCGTCAGTGAGGTGCAGCCACATTCCTCTAAGCACACTGGGCAAGGAGTCCACGTCTGGTTTCCCCCATCACCCATAGGGAGACTTCCCCGGGTTCATAATAATTTGCATACAAAGAGAGAAGCGCTCTACCAGGAATGAACAACAGCTCAGTGGCTTGTTCTATGGCGATTTACCACCCGGAAGCAGCCTCTTTTAGACCAGTGTGCTTTTCACAGAAGAAAACTTTCCTGAAGTATATCAGTCTGATCCTGCCAAGTAAGGTCAGTCCAGCCCCGAAATACCAGGCAATTCTCCTCTGAACAAGGAACATGACAACCCCAGACGATCGTTTCGGCCTCCTATGGGCCTCGTCAGTGAGGTGCAGCCACATTCCTCTAAGCACACTGGGCAAGGAGTCCACGTCTGGTTTCCCCCATCACCCATAGGGAGACTTCCCCGGGGTCATAATAATTTGCATACAAAGAGAGAAGCGCTCTACCAGGAACGAACAACAGCTCAGTGGCTTGTTCTATGGCGATTTACCACCCGGAAGCAGCCTCTTTTAGACCAGTGTGCTTTTCACAGAAGAAAACTTTCCTGAAGTATATCAGTCTGATCCCGCCAAGTAAGGTCAGTCCAGCCCCGAAATACCAGGCAATTCTCCTCTGAACAAGGAACATGACAACCCCAGACGATCGTTTCGTAATTCTTTTATTAGAAAAATAATCATATATGCATATATACAAAATAAAATCATAATAACAAATGCAAACAATATATCTCTTGTTACAAAACTGAAATATTGACCCAAATTTTTGTCATCAGAAAAAAATCAAAATGCAAATATTAAACTTAAATAATCACACAAAATAAAATTAAACATATTTCAAATACAGACAAAAAAAAAACAAAAAAAAAAAAAACAACTAAATAATCCAATCCTTCCACTTCTTTGTCTTCCAGATGCCTTCAGAATCTAATTCCCCATATCGCCTCCTATCAAAAGAAAAATACAAAAACAACTTCCCACGGATCATACCCACACAATTACCTACAGTAACTACCTCTTTCTTAAAAATCAAAATATTACGCACATCCCACAACACCTCCTTCACACAACATGCCAACAACCATATCAATCTTGCTTTCTCCTTTTCCACACCACTTCCACACAAACCATACATCATCATATTAAAAGTAAAAAACTGCACTCCAGTCAAACCCTTAATCATCCTTTTCAAACTTCTCCAAACATCCCTAGCATACTCACAATTCCAAAACAAATGAATAACACTCTCGCTTTGAAAACAACCATCTCTAGGACACACTTCTGAAGCCACTAAACGACGCATTCTCTGAAAATCCCTTGTTGGCAAACACTTATGCACACTCATCCAACTAATATCTTTCTGCCTATTCATCAAATACTTATTACACACATTTTTCCATACCAACACACATTCATTTTCATTCAAACCCCCAATCAACTCAAGACCTTCCTTCTTCTCCAACATTTTCAACACCATTCTGTTTGCACACCACATCTCCCTACTAACATTCTCCAAACCATATTTTTTAATCCAACATTCCACCCTTACATAAAACCACGGAACAGCAAAACATACCGGTTTCTTTCTATCAATCTCAAATAAACCATATCGTCTTAAAACATTTCCACAAGCATACTTTACCATACAACCAGCCATGCTATCCTTACCACTCAGAACCACACACCTACTAACATATTTCACAGCCAAAAATCTCTCCACATTTGGAAAACCCTTACCACCAACATTCTTACTCTTAACAACAACATCTCTTTTCAAACGCTCCATACCAGAACTCCAGAAAAAAGAAAACAACACTCTCAAAATTCTCCGAAAAATCCTCTCAGGTGGCGGAAAAACTAACGCCAAATATAACATAATAGGAATCAAAACCGATTTAATAACTAACATTTTTCCTTCCAAAGATAAAGTCCTTAAAGACCAAAACTGAAGTTTTCTACTCACTTTATCAAAAACATTCTCCCAACTTTCCAAGCCTTTCAAATCCACATCAAATTTCACACCCAACACCTCAATTGCACCTTCAGTCACAGGCCATCCACAGGAATCAATCTCCCTATCATTACCAAAAACTTTAACTTTACACTTATTCCAATTAACTCTGAAACCACTTGCCATACAAAAACATTCAACTAAAGTTTTCACCCTCCTCAAACCAGCCTGAGTCTCACATACCACACTCACATCATCCATATACCCAATCACTTTTAAACACCTTCCATTACTACCAGGAACACTCACACCTCTAACTAATTTATCCTTCCTCAAACTAGTTAATAATGGCTCAATGACACATACAAATAACACAGGAGACAAAGGACATCCTTGACGCACTCCAGATTTAACACAAAATTCCTCAGTCAAAAAACCATTAACCTGGACTTGACTCACAATATCACTATACAAACATTTAAACCATCCAATAATCTTACCAGAAAAACCTAAACGTTCTAAAACATGAAACATAAAATCATGCACTACCCTATCATACGCTTTTTCAAAATCCACAATAGCAACAGCAACAGACCTCATCCTCTCCCTCACATACCACAGTACATCACGTAGTAACAACAAACTTTCAGAAATCTGACGCCCAGGAACAGCACACACTTGCTCTTCACCCACAACCTTACCAATCACTTCACGCATTCTATTTGCCAACACCTTTGCAATAACCTTATAGTCAACATTCAACAACGTAATCGGCCTCCAATTCCTCAAATCTCTCTTATCACCCTTTTTAAATAACAAAACAATCAAACCTTTCCTCATTGAAACAGGCAAAACATTCATTCTAAAAACAAACTTACAAACATCCAACATATCCACCCCAATCAAATTCCAAAAACAAGTATAAAATTCAACAGGCAAACCATCACAACCAGGTACCTTCCCATTCTTAAAACTCCTAACAACCTCTGCAATCTCATCCAAACTTAGATCCCTTTCTAACAAATCATTATCATATTTTTCCAACTTAACCTCAATGTTTTCCAACAACTCATTTTCCAATAAAACATCTCTTGTTTTTTCTTTATACAGCTCACTGTAAAACTCATGAACTTCACGCAAAACACCATCCGTACCATTAACTTCACACTCAACCTTATCAAAAACACTAACAAAACCAGTCTTTCCTTCAAAAGCTTTCTTAAAAAAATATTTACTACAAGACTCATCCTTTTCCATTTTCTCCAATCTTGCCATAAAAACAATTTTCTTTCCTTTTTCATGCATACACTTTTTAATTATCTTTCTTGCTTCAGCAATTTCCTCATGCACATCAATACCACAATTTCTCAATTCATACAAATACAACAACCTCAGATACCATTTATCATACAACTCCCTTTCCATTCTAGCTTTCTCACAGCCTTTCTTAATAAAAAACCTCTTTATTTCCACCTTCAACCATTCCCACCACATAAGCACATTACTAAAATCACATTTTCTTTCACGCCACCTTTCATACATCCAAACAAACTGACGCTTAAACTTCTCATCTTTTAACAAATCCACATTCAGTTTCCAAACACCCTTACCATACTTAATCTTCAAATCACAATTCACCTTACACATCAAAAGGGCATGATCCGTAAAGGGCATCCGCTTTAAAGAAAAATCATCAACACATAAAAATTTAGATAAAAAACAAAAATCAATTCGAGATTTTATCCCACCACTATCACTAAAGAAAGTAAAACCCTCCCCTGAAAAAGAAACAGACCCGAAGGCATCCTTCAAACCGAAAGATTTAAGCAAATCAAGTAAAAACTTCCCTGAGCTATCCACCCTACAATCACTCCCACCCTCTCTGTCCCCATTCTTAATAATACAATTAAAATCCCCAACCAAAAAAGTTGGCTCTCGACCTGGCAGAAAAAACTTTAAAGTTTCAAAATTAAGCAAACGTTCTACCCTATTTGGAGAAGCATATACATTAAACAAACGAAAAACAGTCCCACAAAAACTAAAACTAACCAAAAGTACCCGACCTGGGACAATATGAACTACATTAAGGATAGAAAAACTAAACCCCTTAAACAAAACTCCCACCCCCCCATTCCTATCAGAAGAACAAGACCATACTTTAGGACCATATTCCCAGTCAGCACATTTAGGATGTTCAGAGAGACCACATTCCTGCAAACAAAAAATATTAGCAGAACATACAGATAATAATTTAAAAATTGCAGCTCTCCTTGCTAAAGTTGTCATACACCTGACATTAAGGGAAGAAATGGTCAGAAACATCACAAAAATAAATTAAAGAAAAACAAAAAAAGAAATAACATCAGGACTTCTTCTTTCCTTTCTTTTTCTTAGGACTCAAAGGAGATCCTTTAAATCTGCCTCTGTGACGTTCCGACCTCCTAGGCTCCCCCTTGCCAGCCTCATAACCAGTAACTTCAGCAAGTTGGTTCACATCTCTTTTATCTAGATAACCAACAGAAGAGGCATCAGAAAAGTCACCTATACACTGGCTTGAGTCAGAAGGAACGTCTTTAGTAGAGACAGAAGGAAACTCTGAAATTAAAGAGTCAGCATCACTTGTAGTATCTGGATCTGCACCCTTAACTACTGGAAGATTCAAATCAGGACTCTCCCATCCATCAGAATCCGGATCTATTTTTCGCTTGGAGGCAGATTTTTTCCCTTCAGTGTCCATATCCTCCTCAGAACTAGAGGACACAACAGCAGACCAATCAATGTTCTCCCCTTCACCAAGAACAGCATCAGGAGCAGCATCACAAGATGACTCAGTGAAGGAAACATTCTCTGTCCCAGGAACAGCAACAGTATCATCCTCATTGGGCAACAGGGCTTCAAGAACATCTGAAGCAGCTATCACATTAGATGTAGCAAGATCCACTTCCTGAAGATGAGATTGGGCTTCCTCCACCTTCTCAGCCACAGGAACCACCACAGGAGCATCAGACACCTCTCCGACAGGGACCCCAAATGCAGATTTCTTGCACAAAAGAGGTAATATAGAGTTCAATGCCTCATCAGAGACCTCCTCCTCATTCACAGATGGCTCAACTGCAACTGAAGATGGTTTTTTTGCAACATCAGCATAGGAAGGCTTCACTCTATCAAGCCCCTGCAACATCATCAAAGGACACATCCTGCACAGATGACTTGAAGAACCACACAGGTCACAGGTCCGGCGTTTACTACAGTGGGCAACAAGATGATCCTCCTCACCGCAATTTCGACATCTGGCACCTGGGCAATTTTCAGCAATGTGACCAAACAGGTTGCAACTACGGCAAAAAAGAGGCATGTCATCATAGTATAGGAAACCTCTATTTCCACCAATGGCGAAAGTCTGTAGAGGGTGTTTCTTTCCACCAATACCTAATTCATCAGGCACAAACCGCACCCAGAACCTGCGCTTTCCATTGAAAGTCCCAAACTGATTCTTCAGCTTGCTACCTCCTTGAACATCATCAAAGTAGCGACAAAGAAACAGACGAATTTCCACATCAGTGACCCAAGGGTTGTACATATGTACTGTCACCGGGATTCTTCTCTCCCTCTGCACACAGGCAACAAATTTCATGCCAACCAACTCTGGAGCAGCAGCCATATCAATAGTCCATTGATAGCAGGTCTGTAAATAATGCTCATCGGTGAAAGCCACATCAAAAATCCCTCTTGAAGGGAATGACTGAACACAATGCAAACTTGCTCTTGGCATCTTCAAAACACCCTCCAAAACCACCTGCTGGACATGAGCCAAACCAATCTTCTCTCGAAAGTCCTCAGAAATCAACACCCGAAGTGTATGGGGAACATTTGGCACATTGGTAGCCATATTTGCCCTATTGCCTCTTTAGGCTGGATTTCAGAGCGTCCCCCCAAAAGCAGCATGTGGCTGAAGTCCAGGGACGATGCCACAAGGCCAAGGGGACGGCCCTACTACCCAGTTGCTCTACGCCTAAGGAGTAGCCACCCCCCCAATAGCAGCAGGAGCCCAAACCCCAAAGGGAAAGGACCCCAGGCCGAAGGAGCAGGTCTCCAGGCAGCAAACCAAGACCAAGACCAAGCACAGAAAACTGCACTTGATCCAAGCCAAAGGCCCGAGAAGCAACCTCAGCTGATCGTTTCGGCCTCCTATGGGCCTCGTCAGTGAGGTGCAGCCACATTCCTCTAAGCACACTGGGCAAGGAGTCCACGTCTGGTTTCCCCCATCACCCATAGGGAGACTTCCCCGGGGTCATAATAATTTGCATACAAAGAGAGAAGCGCTCTACCAGGAACGAACAACAGCTCAGTGGCTTGTTCTATGGCGATTTACCACCCGGAAGCAGCCTCTTTTAGACCAGTGTGCTTTTCACAGAAGAAAACTTTCCTGAAGTATATCAGTCTGATCCCGCCAAGTAAGGTCAGTCCAGCCCTGAAATACCAGGCAATTCTCCTCTGAACAAGGAACATGACAACCCCAGACGATCGTTTCGGCCTCCTATGGGCCTCGTCAGTGAGGTGCAGCCACATTCCTCTAAGCACACTGGGCAAGGAGTCCACGTCTGGTTTCCCCCATCACCCATAGGGAGACTTCCCCGGGGTCATAATAATTTGCATACAAAGAGAGAAGCGCTCTACCAGGAACGAACAACAGCTCAGTGGCTTGTTCTATGGCGATTTACCACCCGGAAGCAGCCTCTTTTAGACCAGTGTGCTTTTCACAGAAGAAAACTTTCCTGAAGTATATCAGTCTGATCCCGCCAAGTAAGGTCAGTCCAGCCCCGAAATACCAGGCAATTCTCCTCTGAACAAGGAACATGACAACCCCAGACGATCGTTTCGGCCTCCTATGGGCCTCGTCAGTGAGGTGCAGCCACATTCCTCTAAGCACACTGGGCAAGGAGTCCACGTCTGGTTTCCCCCATCACCCATAGGGAGACTTCCCCGGGGTCATAATAATTTGCATACAAAGAGAGAAGCGCTCTACCAGGAACGAACAACAGCTCAGTGGCTTGTTCTATGGCGATTTACCACCCGGAAGCAGCCTCTTTTAGACCAGTGTGCTTTTCACAGAAGAAAACTTTCCTGAAGTATATCAGTCTGATCCCGCCAAGTAAGGTCAGTCCAGCCCCGAAATACCAGGCAATTCTCCTCTGAACAAGGAACATGACAACCCCAGACGATCGTTTCGGCCTCCTATGGGCCTCGTCAGTGAGGTGCAGCCACATTCCTCTAAGCACACTGGGCAAGGAGTCCACGTCTGGTTTCCCCCATCACCCATAGGGAGACTTCCCCGGGGTCATAATAATTTGCATACAAAGAGAGAAGCGCTCTACCAGGAACGAACAACAGCTCAGTGGCTTGTTCTATGGCGATTTACCACCCGGAAGCAGCCTCTTTTAGACCAGTGTGCTTTTCACAGAAGAAAACTTTCCTGAAGTATATCAGTCTGATCCCGCCAAGTAAGGTCAGTCCAGCCCTGAAATACCAGGCAATTCTCCTCTGAACAAGGAACATGACAACCCCAGACGATCGTTTCGGCCTCCTATGGGCCTCGTCAGTGAGGTGCAGCCACATTCCTCTAAGCACACTGGGCAAGGAGTCCACGTCTGGTTTCCCCCATCACCCATAGGGAGACTTCCCCGGGGTCATAATAATTAGCATACAAAGAGAGAAGCGCTCTACCAGGAACGAACAACAGCTCAGTGGCTTGTTCTATGGCGATTTACCACCCGGAAGCAGCCTCTTTTAGACCAGTGTGCTTTTCACAGAAGAAAACTTTCCTGAAGTATATCAGTCTGATCCCGCCAAGTAAGGTCAGTCCAGCCCCGAAATACCAGGCAATTCTCCTCTGAACAAGGAACATGACAACCCCAGACGATCGTTTCGGCCTCCTATGGGCCTCGTCAGTGAGGTGCAGCCACATTCCTCTAAGCACACTGGGCAAGGAGTCCACGTCTGGTTTCCCCCATCACCCATAGGGAGACTTCCCCGGGGTCATAATAATTTGCATACAAAGAGAGAAGCGCTCTACCAGGAACGAACAACAGCTCAGTGGCTTGTTCTATGGCGATTTACCACCCGGAAGCAGCCTCTTTTAGACCAGTGTGCTTTTCACAGAAGAAAACTTTCCTGAAGTATATCAGTCTGATCCCGCCAAGTAAGGTCAGTCCAGCCCCGAAATACCAGGCAATTCTCCTCTGAACAAGGAACATGACAACCCCAGACGATCGTTTCGGCCTCCTATGGGCCTCGTCAGTGAGGTGCAGCCACATTCCTCTAAGCACACTGGGCAAGGAGTCCACATCTGGTTTCCCCCATCACCCATAGGGAGACTTCCCCGGGGTCATAATAATTTGCATACAAAGAGAGAAGCGCTCTACCAGGAACGAACAACAGGTTGAGCGCTTCTCTCTTTTTATTTATGCAAATTATGACACTTAGGGAAGTCTCCCTAAGTGTGATGCAGGAATCCAGACGTGGACCCGTTTCTCAGTGTGCCTAGAGGGATATGGCTGCACCTCACTGACGAGGCCCACAATAGGCCAAAACGTACGTCTGGGGTTTTGCCGTTTCTCTTGTTCAGAGAGGGATTGCCTGGTATTTCGGTGCTGGACTGTACTGTGAAGTCAGGATCAGACTGATATGCTACAGGAAAGTTCTTCTCTGTGAAAGGCACACATTGAGCAAAAAGAGGCTGCTTCTAGGGTGGTAACTAGCCATAGAACAAGCTATTATGCTATTGTTCGTTCCCAGGTTGAGCGCTTCTCTCTTTTTATTTATGCAAATTATGACACTTAGGGAAGTCTCCCTAAGTGTGATGCGGGAATCCAGACGTGGACCCGTTGCTCAGTGTGCCTAGAGGGATATGGCTGCACCTCACTGACGAGGCCCACAATAGGCCGAAACGTACGTCTGGGGTTTTGCCGTTTCTCTTGTTCAGAGAGGGATTGCCTGGTATTTCGGTGCTGGACTGTACTGTGAAGTCAGGATCAGACTGATATGCTACAGGAAAGTTCTTCTCTGTGAAAGGCACACATTGAGCAAAAAGAGGCTGCTTCTAGGGTGGTAACTAGCCATAGAACAAGCTATTATGCTATTGTTCGTTCCTAGGTTGAGCGCTTCTCTCTTTTTATTTATGCTATTTAATAACTACCTAGCTAAAATAAATACAAAATCACCTGTAAAATAAATCCTAACCTAAGTTACAATTAAACCTAACACTACACTATCATTAAATAAATTAAATAAATTACCTACAAATAACTACAATTAAATACAATTACGATCGAAACAGCCAATAGAATGCGAGCTCAATCTGATTGGCTGATTGGATCAGCCAATCGGATTGAACTTGAATCTGATGGGCTGATTCAATCAGCCAATCAGATTTTTCCTACCTTAATTCCGATTGGCTGATAGAATCCTATCAGCCAATCGGAATTGAAGGGACGCCATCTTGGGTGACGTCCCTTAAAGGAGCCTTCATTCGTCGGTAGTCCGTCTGTAAAGAAGGATGTTCCGCGTCGGCGGGATGAAGATTCAAGACCCGGCTTGGAAGATGACATCGCCCGGATAGAAGACTTCTTCAGCGCCTCTTGGAAGATGACATCACCCGGATGGAAGACTTTTTCAGCGCCACTTGGAGGATCACTTCATCGGATGGAAGATTTCTTCAGCGCCGCTTGGAGGATCACTTCTGCCGGTCCGGGTCTCCTCTTCAGTTCCATCGGTGGCTCGGCTGAGTGAAGACGACTAAAGGTAGGATGATCTTCAGGGGATTAGTGTTAGGTTATTTTAAGGGGGGTTTGGGTTAGATTAGGGGTATGTGGGTGGTGGGTTTTAATGTTGGGGAGGGGTTGTATTTTTCTTTTACAGGCAAAAGAGCTGAATTCTTTGGGGCATGCCCCACAAATGGCCCTTTTAAGGGCTGGTAAGGTAAAAGAGCTTTGAACTTTTTTAATTTAGAATAGGGTAGGGCATTTTTTTTATTTTGGGGGGTTTGTTATTTTATTAGGGGGCTTAGATTAGGTGTAAGTAGCTTAAAATTGTTGTAATATTTTCAAAATGTTTGTAACCTATTTTTTTATTTTTTGTAACTTAGCTTTTTTTATTTTTTGTACTTTAGTTAGTTTATGTAATTGTATTTAATTGTAGTTATTTGTAGGTAATTTATTCAATTTATTTAATGATAGTGTAGTGTTAGGTTTAATTGTAACTTAGGTTATGATTTATTTTACATGTAATTTTGTATTTATTTTAGCTAGGTAGTTATTAAATAGTTAATAACTATTTAATAACTATTCTAACTAGCTAAAATAAATAAAAAGTTACCTGTAAAATAAAAATAAATCCTAAGATAGCTACAATATAATTATTATTTATATTGTAGCTATATTAGGGTTTATTTTAAAGGTATTTAGTTTTAAATAGGAATAATTTATTAAAGTATAGTGTAGTGTTAGGTGTAATTGTAACTTAGGTTAGTTTTTATTTTACAGGTAAATTTCTCTTTATTTTAGCTAGGTAGCTATTAAATAGTTAATAACTATTTAATAGCTATTGTACCTAGTTAAAATAAATTGAAATTTGCCTGTAAAATAAAAATAAATCCTAAGATAGCTACAATATAATTATTATTTATATTGTAGCTGTATTAGGGTTTATTTTAAAGGTAAGTATTTAGTTTTAAATAGGATTAATTTAGTTCATAATAGAAATATTATTTAGATTTATTTAATTAATATTTAAGTTAGGGGGGTGTTAGGGTTAGTGTTAGACTTAGGTTTAGGGGTTAATAAATTTATTACAGTGGCGGCGGTGTAGTGGGGGGCAGGATAGGGGTTAATAAATTTATTATAGGTGGTGACGGTGTAGGGGGGGCAGGATAGGGGTTAATAGGTATAATGTAGGTGGCAGCGGTGTCCGGGAGCGGCGGTTTAGAGGTTAATACATTTATCAGAGTTGCGGCAGGGTCTAGAAGCGGCAGTTTAGGGGTTAATAACTTTATTTAGTTGCGGGGGGCTCTGGGGGTGCCGGTATAGGGGGTAGAACAGTGTAGTTAGTGTGAGTGCTTAGTGACAGGCTAGCAATAAAGCTGGGAAAAAGCCGAAGAGCAGCGAGATCGGATGAGTGATAACTCTCACAGTCCGCTGCTCATCGCCCCGCGGCTTTTTGACAGCTTTATTTGATAACTTAGGCAAAATTTTTCAGGTCCGTGGCGGCAATGTGAGGCGAGCTTAGGCGGGCGTATTGGGCCGGCGAAGGCAGGAAAGTTGACACATTGATAACTACCCCCCATAGCGTTTTAAATTCTTATACACAGAATTTGAAAAAATATCTCTGTAAAAGAGAAAGTCACATGTCTGTTTTTATCTACAACTACAATTTAGTAAATATCACTGTCATGAGATGCAGGACACAGCATAGAAGGTACAAGCTATTTTATTGCAGAGCATAAAAGTATACAGCTTGTACAACACATCTAACTTAGTAACTGCGACATAGACTAGTAACGGCTATAAGCCACGCCCCATCCGGTGACGTCACCTCCCACTCTCATCACATCTTCCCTTTTTCAAAGGACAAAGCATACATTTTTTATAGTGCAACAAATAACAAGGTATTCTGCTGGAAGCAAGTCTGCTGGAAGCAAAGAAGTATCCCTGCTGTGGTCTTGCTGAGGGGAAGGCACTCCTCTTAAAACAGGGGATCCCACCGACTGTGGCTCTGAGGCATCCAGTCCCAAACTCTCAGGTACTGACTGAAGATGTATTCTATTTTGACGTGTGACTGTCCCTCCTTCAGTAAGGATTAAATAAGACCTTGGTTCTGGAGAGCATCCTATTACTGTAGCAGGTGTCTTCCATTTCTTCTCATTATCCATCTTAACTCTAACATTTTGGCCCACATTCAGCTCCTGCAAGGGCCTCACAGAGTGTTTTCTGTCGTAGAAGAATCGGTAGCCCATTTTCATCCCTCCTAAGGACCTCGTCCCGAGGAACAGAGGGGGCTGGCTGAAAAACACCCACAGAGAGTAGAGTGGTGGGAATCTAATGTCCTAGCATCAGCTGTGCCGGGCTAAAACCTGTGGCTTGGATGGGAGTTGCCCTATAGGCCAAGAGAGCTAGGTACGGCTCAGATTGCTTCAAATTGAACTTTGTTGTTTGAACTTCCCTTTCAGCCATTCTATTGGCCTGCGGGTAATGTGAACTTGATGTAGAATGGATTAAATCATATTGACTGCAGAAAGAACTGAATTCCATGGAGGCAAACTGCATTCTGTTATCACTCACTAACTCCATTGGTATGTCCCACCGGGCGAACAAGCTCTTGAGACGAGTGATAACAACTTGACTGGTGATCGCATTCAAGGGTGCAATCTCCAAATACCTGGAAAAGTAGTCAATCACAACTAGGTACTAAAGACTACATTTCTCTTAACCCACTAGGTAACGCTTGAAGAGCTTACAGGCCCAAACTGAAACCAGGCACTCTTTTTCAATTTGGGCGTATTTCCACACAGCAGCCATCAGTGTACGGGAACAGTAGGCGATGGGCTGTAGTTTGTTTTCATTCAGCTGCAGGAGGGTGGCCCCAAGCCCATAACTGCTCGCATCAGCACTAACCACAGTCTTTTTAGAAGGGTCATAGAAGCCTAACACTGAGGCAGACCCCAGCAATGACTTGACCTGTACAAAACTTCTTTCTGTGCAGGTCCCCAGACCCAGGCAACATCTTTCTTCAACAACTCTGTGATAGGGTGCACTACTGTAGACAAATATGGAACCTGCCCACATAATTTACAAGGCTCAATATTTGTCTCAGCTCGTGTGCATCAGAAGGACTTCATCTGTTCAATAGCAGGGTCTGGCTTGATGCCATCTCCATTGATGATATGCCCAAAGTAAAATAACTCAGATTTTCTGAAATAGCATTTCTCTTTATTGAATTTCAGTCTGGACTCTCTAATGGTCTGCAGCACACAGCTCAATTGCTGATCATGTTCTTCCAATGTAGACCCATACACTAAAATGTTGTTTATGACTGCTGTGCCCTCGTGATCCCTTAGGAAGATACTCATCTCTCTTTGAAAGATTTCAGGAGCAGAGGATATCCTGAAGGGGAGTCTGCAGAAGCAAAACTGACCTACCGGTGTAATGAAGGTAGTCAGTTTGCAGCACTGTAAATCCAGAGGTATCTGCCAGAAGCATCCAGTGTAGAGAAGAACTTCGCTCCAGCCAGTTTTGGAGCTATATCTTTAAGCGTCGGCAGCACATATCTCTCTCTCTTCACTGCCTCATTCAGCCTTTTCAAGTCTATGCAGATGTGTACCTTCCTATTTTTCTTCACAACAGGCACAATGGGGGCACACCAGTCAGTCGCTTCAACAACCTCTTCAATAACTCCCATATTCTTCATATGCAGAAGTTTCTTCTCCACTTGAGGCATGAGCGGAAATGAAATTCTATGAGGAGTGGTAATGCTGTATAGGACTGCATCACTTTTAAATGATATTCAAACTGGGTTGCAATTCAGTAGGCCCAATTCACCAAGCATGTCTTCCAAAATCTCATTCACTCTGGTGACAAGGCCCAAACCAGAGGCTGCTTTACTGCTCAATAGGTTGTTAATAAATTGACCTCTAATTACACATACCCACATGGTGAATTTCCTCTGCTTGTACTCACAGCTGGCAAGAAATTTCCTTGCACAATCGATGGGGCCACCAGGACTATGAACTTTCATTGTAACTTTCGCCAGCTGAGGCTGTCGAGGCAGTTTTATGAATGCTGCTAGGGACATAACAGTGATGTCTGCTCCCGTGTCAATCTTGAAGGCAACCTTGGCTCCCATTACAGTAAGGGTAACTGTCAGGTTTTTTCCCCTATTGTGTTTGCCATGTGCTGCTGGCAGCCATTTTACTCACCTCTCTTCCTGACTGTGGTGCATTGTGGGGGATCCAGCTAATTTCCTGCACTTCCTTTTATGGCCAGACTGGTGTGCATCATCCATGTGAGACAGGATGCAGTCTCAGAATTGTGATGTCATCACTTATTACTTAAAGGGCCTCTGTTCAGTATGCTTTGCTTTTGCGTTGTCTCAGACCTGTTTGTGAGAGTTCCTGTGTATTAACTGGCTGCCTGACGTCCTTCCTGGTTCCTGATCCCTGGCTTGTTCCTGACTCTGCTGTTTTCCTTGTTCCTGATTCCGGCTCGTCTGACTATTCGCTTTGGCTCCTGACTCGGCTCGTCTGACTACCAGCTCTAGTTTTGACTCCTGGCTTGTTATTTGACTTGTGGACTTATTATGATTTTTTGCTATTATTAAAGGTGTGATTATTTTTGCACTTCTCGTCTCAGTCTGATTCCTGGCACCCTGACAGTAACCCGCCAATCTTCATCTGAACCAGACCGTTCAACAACAGACCCTTCAAAGGACACTTCTTGACCTTCCTGGTCACTATCCACCTGCATCTCCTTAATGTATTCAGTTTCAAACGCCACTTCAAAATGGCCCATTTGGTTACACTTTCTACATATTTTATCTTTAGCGGGGCATGCAACATTCTGATCATGGGTACAGTTACACCACATGCAGTGAGCCTGCTGCGCCCATCCGCTTCTGGGCCAATCTGTTGCCCTTGGTCACACTGTGTCTTTCACCTACAGCTCTCCTGAACTGCTGCACTTCATGCACAATACTCTCAGACCTCAGATCAGCACTTTGCTTTTTTACCAGTTCACTCTGGTGGGCCATCCTAATTGCCCCATCTAACGTTAATTCAGCCTCCAACTGTAACTTCAGTGAGACCTCAGCATTTGCAATTCCTATGACTATTCTGCCTCTGATTTGCTCTTCTTTAGCAACGCCAAACTCAGAATTCAGCTAGTTCATACAGGCTGCGCACAAATGACTCCACAGATTCTCCCACACGCTGAGCACGTTTGTGAAAACAAGCTCTCTCATGAATCCCATTTCTTTTGGGAACAAAGTGAGCACTGAGTTTGTTCATAACTATTTCAAAGTCAAATTCTTCCCCTTCTTGGAAAGTAAAGGCATTAAACACTGGCTCCACATCTTTCTCCATAGAGTATAAAAGAGAATTAACTTGTACTTCACCACTCTCCTTGTCCAGCTTGGAAGCAATCCTGAAGCGTTGAAACTGCTGACGCCATGTGGGCCAAGCTGCAGGATGAGAGAAATCAAAAGGCTCAGGTGGGGTAAACTTAAGCATCGTCATTAATCACGAAACAGAAGCGCAGGCAAGTACTTCTGACACCATGTCATGAGATGCAGGACACAGCATAGAAGGTGCAATGTTATTTTATTGCAGAGCATAGAAGTAAACACATCTAACTTAGTAACTGCGACATAGACTACTAACGGCTATAAGCCACGCCCCCATCTGGTGACGTCACCTCCCACTCTCATCACAGTCACTATAAAGAGAGAGCATCTTCCTGAGTAGAACTACATCTGTTAGATGATTTATGAGGTGATTTATGAGGTTTTAGTTTTCTTGTTTCACTGGAGATCAGAAAGTCAGCACTTAAAGTACAAATGATTAATTTTCTAGTCAAATGCCATTAATCTTCCATCACAACAATAAATATGGTTTTTCTGACTTTCTTATTTTATTTTTTATTTTCTAAATTGCACCTTATCTCAGTGATTTACCATTGTGTGATATTTTAAATGGATGTAAAAGGCAAAGCATTCCCCCAATATCACTATGTAGACTAAAGAAGCAATAAATAATGATGTGGCCCTATGACTCATGTTTTGTTTATTTTATCCACAACTGATTTCTTTAAGTTCACTGGTGACTTAAATAACACTCTAAAACTATAATGTGTGCGCTATAAGGTCGTGTATGGTGATTGGCCTCTGAGATAAAACTCCCATGCATATTTACATACGGCTGTTGGATTGACTGGGGAGAAATGTTTTGTATTTAAAGTACTGTTTGAAATATGAATATTGATTTGTAGGCATGCATATTTTTGGGACATTCTTTTATTACATTTTTACTATATGCATTTAAAAAATATAAATGGGACATTATGGGCAAAACTGAAATACTCTTAGATGAATTACATCTTTGGATAGAATAATATTTACAATATACATATATTTACATGCTGAAAGTGAAGCAGTCTTCCAGGAATGAACAGCAGCTCAGTGGCTTTGTCTACCTGGGAGTAGCTTCTTTTAGCCCAATTGTGCTTTTCACAGAGGAAAACTTTCCTGAAATATCAGTCTGATCCCGCCTAACATGGTCAGTCCAGCCCTGAAATACCAGACAATTCTCCTCTGAACAAGGGAAATGGCAACCTCAGACAATTTTGTGTGTGTAACTTTTTATAAGAAATGGGCAGTGTTGGACAGGAAGCTGTGTTTATCCTAGTGTGTAAATGTAGCACCTTTATGTTACATAATAACACTCTGTTAATAGTAAATAAGGTTGAAAGATGACAAAAAGACCATTGAGTTCAACTGTAACAGATCCTCTTTGATCTTTAGACACTATTTTTTAGAAAATATATAAATATCTCTAAGTTCCTTTAAGCTTTATATTTTCAGTCACTACCCCCTCAGGCAAAGAGTTCTACAGTTTGATTGTTCTTACAGTAAAAACATTTTTTGTTGCTGGAGATTAAATCTTTTTTTTTTTTCAGCCTTTAAGTGTGACTACTTGCACAAACAATTTTCTTGAAATAAACAGTGATCCTGCCAACACTTTATATGCGCTATAAATATATTATAGAAAGTAATCATACCACTACTCATGCACCTATCTTCTGGAGAAAACAGACCTTTATTCACTTTGTAATTCCTCTTTGAAGTATTTCGAGCTCTTCAATGACCGTTCCTCAAGACTGAACTCCATACCTTGGAAACTGTTGTCTGGCATTGAGCATTATTGTTTAGTTTGTTGTCTTTAGGTTTGCCAACCAATTTAAAGAAAATAAGGGAGACTATGGAATCAACAAATTTCAAAGTTCAAATAAGAAATGAACAAATTATACAGTAGTTACTGAAACAAAAAATACTTTATTTTACAATTTGATACAGTTTGGTACAAAAAAAAAATTATTCATACAAATTGTCTTCATTTACACAGTCTCGCTTAAAGGGACAATCTACTCCAGATCTTTTATTATTTAGAAAGATAGATAATCCCCTTATTAACCGTTCTCCAGTTTTGCATAACCAACACGGTTATATTAATACACTCTTTACCTCTGTGATTGCCTTGTATTTAAGCTTCTGCAAAATGCCCCCTCATTTCAGTTCTTTTGACAGAATTGTATTTTAGCCAATCAGTGCTGACTCAGTAAGCACAATGTTATCAATGTTACCACACAGTCATACAGTATTAGTTTGCAAGTAAAGAGAATCCTATTACTCCTCTAGTGGGACAACATCTCTCTGTGCAGCCCAGTCATATGTAGTTAGTCTGTTGCCACTTAGAAAAGGAACAAGTAATCTTATTGTTAACTCAGAATAAATTAAATAAAGGATAAACAATGTGTCCTGTAATTTATTGTAAATGTCATAACCTTGTGAAACATTTTAACCTCTTAAGTGTAAGTTTTTTTTTATGAATAGATCAATCACATCACACAGTGTATCATAATCTGGAGTCCTGAATGCATAACTGTCAAAGATAATCGCCACCACATTTAACAAACCCAACAAATTCAAGGACCACGTTTTCCCTGGGTCCTTAAACACAACAATAAGTGTTGACCATCAAATTCCACCTTGTTAATATATTGTTTTACTATGTACAAATATTTAAAACTTGGAGTAACTTATGAAGATTTATACATTTCTCTTGCAACCTATTTAAAGGGACAGTAAAGTAATTTTATTTATAAATTAGTAATAATTATGAACACAATATTTGAGATATACTGTATGTATGTGTATATATATTTATTTTATTTTTTTAAATATTTTATTGTTATAAAATAAATTTAGGGCCAGATTACAAGTTAAGCGTTAACATCTGCACGCTAGCGATATTGGGTTTTCGTGTTCAATTAAATTGCACTTATATCACAAGTTGAAAATAAACGCGATCACTTGAGCGCAATTGAAGTTAACTCTCGTCAGGTTAGCGCAACCTCAGAGCTCTGGTTAACTGTTTGGCAAAACAAAAAAGTGTCACAAAACAAATCAAAAGTACATGTAAAAGTATAGTTACATTTATAATAACACCATCTACTAAAAATTATCCAAAAAAAATATTGCACAAAAAAAGTTATAAGTGCTGAAAGATGTGAGATCTCAGGTGTAAGAAAAAAAGGCAGACAAAGGGATTTAACATAGAGATACATACATATACCTGTCTAAATATGTATATGTGTGTGTATGTATGTTTATATATAAGTACATTGGCAGTTAAATATTTGAAAACAGGAAAAACATATTTATGCAATATTTTTATTTAATAAAGGTTTTAATTATCTATTCAGTGTAAATATTTCACATTCCAATGTTCTGCACTTAGCAGAATATGTTCTATGTATTTTTAAATATATATTCATATATATACCTGTATATATCTATATATAAATCAGATATATGTAGAAATATTTATCTCTGAATAAATAGAACATATTCTGCTATGTGAAGAACATTGGTCGGGTTAGCACACATGAGAAATTGCAATTTGGTTTGCGCACAAGTGGAGTGTTTTTCTCTATTGACTTCTATACAGGAATCGGTTATTGTACTGTTATTGTATTGTTGAGTGATATTCTAAGTTTGGCTTTTTAGGCACGTCGGGTTAGCATGAGAGTGATCATTTTTTTTACCTTTTAACTCATAATACGAGCGCAACTCTACACACACAAAAAGTTTATTTCTAGCACAATTAGCACTCTAGCGAAAGCGCTAAAGAGCGTCCACTCATAATCTGGCCCTTAAGGGGCTATTATAGTGTTAAAATGACATGCTTTAATGATCCAATTTAGCACTCTGCAAGAAAACCAGGCAAAATAAGTAATAAAAAGATATTGCAACATTGTTTTAATTATGCCTAATTATTATTATTATCAGTTATTTGTAGAGCGCCAACAGATTCTGCAGCGATAATTAAATATGATATATATATATATATATATATATATCCCTGTCAGTTACTATATTGTCTTTGCACAGATAACATCTATCAAATAAACAAGTGTTTTCAATTGAATGACATGAAACAAATAAAAATGTGACAGTAAATGGATTATTTTTACTTTATTGCATATGAGATTATTTGTTTGAAATATACAACTATTTGTGATTCATTTTAGGATTTGTTTTGTACAAGAGTTTTATTTTTCACATTTGGTGAGGAGTTATCTCTGTATAAATAGAAAAGCAAATAGGAAGTCTAATTTTAAAATGTAAATCTATTTATATGCTAATGTGTCAATACTCTCTGTCTGCTTCAAATAACATTTGTGAAAGATGATTTAAACTTAGCAATACATTTGTTATGCAGAAGTCCTCTAATTTTTCTTTTGTAGGTTTTTTGAATTTTGCGTTAAACAGCTTTTACTATCTAATACACCTAGTAAACTGTTGAGTGCTTATTATTAAGCTAAATTGTCAGTTTTGATATTCAGTCTGAATATATTTATTTTTATTTTCCAATATACTAATACAGGCAAATATATTATCTCTGTATTTCTTGTGTTCCCACTAACACTAACTTGTCATTGCATTAAATAAGATTTCAATTCTACTGCTCCATATGCTTCAAACTCCCTTCAACACCTAGGGGACAATTCTCTGAAACTATCTGTTAAGATCTTTAAACACTATGAGAAATCTCTCAAAATGTTTGTTTTTTTGTTTGAGCATTTTACTGCAATGTAGGTGTCTCTCCATCACACACAGAACCCTGCATAGCTAGATAAGCAGCTCTCAAACTAACATTTGTCTATCTGAAACTCTGAGGAACCTTGCCGTACTGACAAGACTTCCTAGATAATCTCACCAGATCATCTGGCCCTTGGGGGCGTTCCCAGCATTTCTGGTTGAGAAGGAGAGACAAGCTCAGTACAATATAGCACTACATAATATGTAAGTTTTATCACATTTAAACTTTGCTTTTTGTGTTGCATTGTAATACGTTTAAACGTTTATATTGCAAGGTATTTAGGATTTAGATTTGTAAAAACTGGATTGTACTTACAAATATACAAATTTTGTGTGTATTATTAATTTATTAAATAATGATTACGCTTTGAATGTTTTCTGTATCTTCTACAAATTCTATTGCACTTAGTAAATGTAATATGTGAAATAAATCTCACTGTTTCAGAGAGTGGGCTGGAGAATTGCATTTCTTGGGCTAGAAATGGGTGTTTACTGTGTGTTTCTTAAGCTCTGTTACAACCATCTATATATTCTCTAAGCATTTTACACCTGCAAGTCTCACTGATTTATATTGTCAATTGCATGCCAGTAAAATTTGCTTAAAATTCACAGTACACTTATTTACCTGACCAACAAGTAACAAGCACATTTGTATTTACCCCAAAATGAAAATTCCATTTGTATTTACCTCAAAATGAGAATATACAGTATATAAGTGCTAGAGGCTCCCCCGTTAACCTAACTCTCCCGTGTGATATCCTTAATCACAGAAAGCCTATTACTCTCTAAGGGACACAGTTCTCATCTCTCTAGAACTTCCAGGTTCCTACCCTTTTCTAAAAGATTTTATTGAGTTCTACCAAGAGCTCTGAAATAATATCACTTCTAGCTTGAGAGGTTTTGAGAGTCTCTTTTTCCATAAATCTATACACTTGTAATACATTATCAAACCCAATTCCTCATAACAAAATATGTTCCAGAGTCTATCTTTATCTATAATTTCACTATTTTTTTTATTCTTTTATTTAGAAAGCGGCAGGGCATACAAAGCAAGAAGGAGGGGAAAACACAGAGTATTATAACTAGACATATATAATTATTAACATAAATAATCCATGGTATATTGAAATCTGTGTTAAATTAAGACTAATAGTTTGTGCACACTGTCTAATTTTCTCTAATATTTCCATACCTCAGAAAAACAAAATAAAACAAAACAAAACAAACAATAACCAGGTCTATAGATCCCACCATATTCCAAAAAGGACTAAATCTGTTTTTCTAAATGGAAATATGATAATGTCTTGTTCTTCCTTAGATAGTGATTTAATAAAAAAATAACAATTTTCCAAATAAAGACCATATTTGTGGTTCTAAGTTGGTATCTGTGTCTCTCTGTTCAATAATACATTGTATTTTGATAAAACTCATTATTGCTGTACATTTAGGTATTGTCTTATCTTTCCATTTGTGGAAGATGAGGCTTCTTTTACATAAAATGAAAGAGTTAATAAGCTTGTTATTAGACAAGTCTATATTATAGGAGGTGAGAAGGCTATGTTATGCTTGGAAAAAGTAAAAGGAGATATCTTTAAGACGTATTGATCCAGTATTCTAGTTTTAACCACAGTTGTTTTATCTTAGGGCAATCCCACAGCATATGCATTAAATCAGATCCTAATAACTGACATTTAGGGTATTTGTTAAAATTACATTTTTGTCTCCTCTAAATCCCAATAAGATTCTGTACCAAGGAAAGATAGAAAAAAGACCATTTTGAACTAGTTAATTCCAAGAATCTAGTTTTACCCAAGTCTAATTCCACCCATGTAGAGTAGTAATATTGAGGATATAGTGTCTTATCTGAAGATAGGCAAAAAAATCTTTATTGTCTAAAAAATACTCTTCTTTCAGGTCAGAGAAGGATTTGACTGTTTTAAGATTAAAGTCTACAAATTGTGTTAACTTGGAAAGCCCCAGACAAGCCCATTTTTGGAACACTTTCTTATAAATTCCTGGAGTAAATTCAGGGTTCCCCGTGGTAATCTGGTGATTAGAGGTTGCATAAGTAATACCCATTTTTGCACATATCGTGCCAAACTAACAATAGATTATATATTGAGCTTACATTTTTAACTGATCTAGGAATAGTTTTAAGATTACAATGAAAAATGGCTATAGGTGAATATGGGTATAAAACATTTTCTTCAAATTCTAACTGAGAAAAATAATTTGAATTCCCAAGCCAGCCTACAATAAATTTCGCCAAAGAGATTAAACTATATAATTCCAGATCAGGAAGTGCCAGACCACCATGCTCTTTTCCTAAAAATAATCTTTTCAAAGCAATTCTAGGTCTTTTTCCTTGCCATATAAAGTATGATAATGAAAAATAAAAATTGAAAAGATCTTTTTTTTCAGAATTATAGGGATATTCTGGATTAGATAAAGAATCTTGGGAAAAGAAATCATCTTGAACATGGCAACCATTCCTGAAATATTTAACGGCAAGTTATGCCAATGATGCAGATCTTCTTTAACCTTAGAGAGAATTTTTGGTTATAAACTATACCAAGGGCACGGATCTCGTGAGATATTGATACCAAGATATGTAAATGAGTGAGTTGCCACTTTAAATGGTATAGATACTTTGGAAGAGTGATCTTCCTTAAGCCAAACAATTTCTGATTTCACTGTATTTACTTAATAAACAGAGAACGAGCTAAATATTTCAATCTCTTGTAGAAGTTGCAGGATATTCCTCAAAAGATTAGAAATGTAAATTAAAAGGTCATCTGCATACAGGGCGACCTTGATTTCTCTTTTACCAATCTAAATACTTTCAATTCTCTGACGGATAGCTATAGCTAAAGATTCTATGGCTATAATAAATAAGAGACGTGAGAGCGGGCAGCCCTGTCTAGTCCCTTGTTTTAAAGGTATGTTCTCTGTTAATTGACCATTAATTAACAGAGCCTGCATTTTTAACTTAGTCAATGTTGTAGAATGAAGAAGTAAAGTGTCTCGTTCTTTCTTAGCGTTAAGATATTTAGCCCAATTTTCATTGGAAGAGTTTAAAAGGTAAGCATTATATGTATTAACTAAATGATTTATGGTTTATTTTTCTCTCTTCCTATGTCTTTTCTTCATATTAATCATAAAGAAAGTGATATCGCCGGTCAAGACTGCCAAAACAATTTAGGGTTATCTACATGTGCTTGGTTTAAAATACAATAATCCTCCCATTTTGTAACAAGATAGTATCTGAATTTAACATCATTAAACAAGTGAGTTGGGAGATGAAAGCAACGAAAAAAAGAATTAAAAGAAAAGAGGGAAATTTCCAGTATAATGGGTGCATGGTCCGAAAGACAAAAGGGAGAGATTGATGTATTAACTCCCATGTTTATTAAACTATTGCTGATAAGAAGTATATCGATCCTGGAGAGAGAACTGTATTTTTTTACATGCATGTGTAATTTTTAATATCGGGATTCTGTTCTCTCCAGACATCTCTAATTCCAAGATTACAGAAAAGTTTTCTAAATTGTTTGTTCTCCTGTTTATCTCTATTAGTCTTAGAACAATTTTTACCCTGTCTAGCCCTATCTAAAGGGTAATGTGGGATCATATTGAAATCTCCTCCTAAAATAAGACGGCCCTCTACCATTTTTAATATCCTAGTTTGGAGGAGATTCCAAAATAATGGATTCAAATTATTGGGTGCATATTTAAGGTGAATAAGCCATTTATATATTTTATTTTTAATATAATAGTTCTCCCATCAGGGTTGACATAAGAATCAATAATCTCATATTTTAAAAAAAATTCAAACAAAATAGCCACTCCCCTCCTAGCAGATGAAGGAGAAACTATCACCTCTCCTACCCATTGGGAATTAAGTTTCATTCCTTCTTCTGATGATAGGTGAGTTTCCTGAAGGAAGGCTCTATCAGTGTGTAATTTCTTTAAATGTAGAATGGCCTTCCTTTTAATGGGGGAAGTAATACCCCCTATATTCCAAGATGATATAATAAGTTTCCTAGCTTTATCCATTTGTTAATTTACTAAGTCAATGGAATATGCGGGAGAGAGAGAGAAAGGGGGGAAAAAAAAGGGAAAAATAAAAAAAGCAGTTGAACCCCATTGGGACAAGTCTGTAGACAATTAGCAAAGTGTTCTTTTAGACTTAAAAAATTGTTCAGCTTCTGTTGCATTGTTAAAAATATATATTGTGTTACCATTGGAGACTTTCAACTTAGCAGGATAAATGACTGTAATTTCATTGGGAAAGTCTTGGAATATTTTAATCTGAGCATTTTCTAGTTGAGCAATTTGTTTTTTACGAAAATGTTGGAGAAGTATTTTCTCCTGAAAATTAAGAATTTTAGCGACAACTGGTTTGGGTCTGTTACTCCCATGACTATTAGAAAATATTTTGCCCACTCTGTGAGCTCTTTCCACAATAATCGGAGTAGAAGATGAGGGAATTTCCAATAGGGAGGGGAGTATTACAGAAACAAATTTTATTAGGTCTTCATATTCCTTTGATTGAGGAATCCCAATTAACCTGATATTATTCCTTCTGATACGATTTTCAAGATCTTCTAACTTTGTTTGAAGTTTTAAGGTCATACCTTCTCTGCCAAATTAGTTTTATGTAAAGCATTAGTGTTTTTAAGATCAGACACTCGTTCTAATTCTGATACTCAAGTAAAATATTCTCTAACCTCCTGTCTTAAAGAAAGAAATTCTCTTTTTAGTGATTCAAAGTAAGGTAATAAAGATTCAATAATATCTTTTACTAAAAGTTGTCTAACTGAAGGGTCATTCAGCATAGATAAAGTAGTATCAGAATGTACTTCAGCTAGGGACTTTAGACTGAATAATACTTTGAATAATTAAAGAGAAAAAAAGGAAAAAACAAAAAATATTAAGACACTATATAAAGAAGTCAGTGACTTTGAAAAAGAACAATAATATTTAGTTTAGTATATAATATGAAGCGGAACTAGAATATATGTCTGACTATAATACATACTTATTCTAACAAACAAGCATAATATAGATAAATCCCAAGCTTCACATTGTTATGCACAAATCTCAAGAAATTACTCAAACTCCACATATATAGGGGCATATTTATCAATGTGCGAGCGGACATGATACGAAGTAGCGCATCATGTCCGCTGCACATCGATAAATGTCGACCACATACGCTGCCGGCATTTATAATTGCACCAGCAGTTCTTGTGAACTGCTGGTGCAATGCCGCCCCCTGCAGATTCGTAGCCGCTAGCAGAGGGTGTCAATCAACCCGATCGTATTCGATCTGGTTGATTTCTGTCCGTGGCCTCAGAGCAAGTGGACAAGTTATGGAGCAGCGGTCTTTAGCCGGAAACAAGGGGCATCAAGCTCCATACGGAGCTTGATAAATATGCCCCATAATCTTGTACAGGGTAGGCCACAATGGTAAAGTCTCTGTGGATGAGATGATGTCTTCACTGGGTAAAGAGCCAGAAGATAGAAAACCAAATATAAGCTTATATAGCCTTGCAAAGGTTTTCTATTCTTACATGTAATATGCAGCAACAACCAGTATGGCTCTCACACCCAGACTAGGTTACAAAACACATGTAGATAGAATAATATTTTCAGATTGAAAACTCAGGATTTTCCCATATGTAGAATCTTGTAAGGAATAAACCAGATACTAAAGACACTACATGTAGTTAGTTTCTTCGCTGGAGTTAAAGCCATGAGTGGAAAAACAGGTATAAAAATAAATATAGTCCTGCAAAAAAACAAACAAATAAAAAACAGAAAAACATGTAGTCTTGCAATAAATTTTCTATTCTTGTATGTGATAAATAACAGCAACCAATATGGCTCTCACACCCAGATTAAATCGTCAGACATGTAGAAGGATCACAAGTGGGATAAAATTTTCAAGATGAAAGTTCACATTTTCCCGAATGTATAAGCTTGTAAAGAATAGGCCAAGTGCTGAGGTCACTGTATGTGAGTTGATATCTTCACTGGGGTTAAGCAAAACAGGTGTAAGGTCACTGTAGATAAGTTGGTGTATTCACTGGGGTAACAAGCCACAAGTGGAAAAACAGGTATAAGAACTTATATAGTCCTGCAAAGATTTTCTGTACTTGTATGTAATAAGCAGCAGTAGCCAATATGGCTCTCACACCCAGACTAATTTACCAGACATATATGAAGATCACAGATAGAATAATATTTTCAATATTGAAAAGTCAAGTTTTCCCATGTGTATAATCTTGTAAAAAATAAACCAAATGCTGAGGACACTGCATGTAGTTTAGTATTTTCACTGGGATTAAGCCAAGCAGATGTAAACATATATATTAACCTGTGCAAGGTTTTCCTGCTTATACAAAGTGAAGAACAGCAGCAACAACATCCCACAATCCCAGACTAGATTAGTAAATTGTATATAGGAGCATGGAGAGAAACATCTTGGTCTAGATCGTAGAATCCCCAGCATTTTAATTTCCCATATAAGAAACAGGGTAACAGAAAAACGAAAATTGAGGCTTCACCTGTGTTGGTGTCTTCACTGGGATTAAGCCAACAACAGCAGATGTGAGGCTACATAGGGTTTTTATACAGGTGTAGGTTCAAAATAAAAACCAAAGGAAACGTGCCCAAAATGCACCTCACACTCCCAGACTATAATACCAAGCCATAGGACTTACTTCTTTCTTCACAATGTACCCTGTTGAAGATGACGAAGAAAGGGTCACTTCAGGGCTTTCTTTTCAGTTAGGGCAAATAGTTCTGTTTCCTTAAGTGTTTTAGACAGGAACCCAGAAGGCACGTCTTCCCCTTGTACCAAGGAGGTTTAGACAAACGCTAAGACAAAGCACAGCATAATCAGCACGGATGGATGGCACTTGCGGGGATAAGCGAGTCGATGGGTGATCCGGGCAGGCTATTCCCTGCGTCAGCAGACACAAGGTGTTAGGCCCCAGGCCAAGGTTTCAGCCACATGGAAGGAGCAGAACCAAGTGCAGCGCACACAGTAGAATACGTGGTAACGTCCGTGTTCGTGTGTGCGTGCTCTCGTGACTCCACCGTCCATAGTGCATCTAATTTCACTAAATTTTTCATGATTTTATGGGTTTCCCCTCCAAAAAAAACAAACTTCTGACAGTCTTTTAAAGTGTTTAATTTACACAGATAGATACATCTTCCCTTGATTCATGAGCTACATTTTGATGATATGGCTGTTTGTTTCTGGTTAGGGTATTTGGTGTAATTAGGAAATATAAAGGATAGAGAAGGTGACTGTTGGTTGCTTTGATATCTCTTTTCTGCCTTTGGACCTTGGCCTTAACCAAACAAATTAAATCTTTATGGACGCAATACACACCACTGAGCAGGCATGTTGTTTGAATCTTAATCTTCTAGTCACTTGAAAAAGTAATACATTTTACTAGAAGCAGTTTTTCTAATGGAAGTATATTGCAAAAATGCTTGTATTTAAAATTAAAATGTATTCATGCACATTTCAGTTTTTAACCCTTTAAGCTGGGTGATCGTATGAACAGGTACCACAGATGGGTTATCATCACATCTTCAAACAATTTAAAGGGACCTCAAACACAAAATGCATTTTCTAAGCATAGGTTTTTCCCCACCTCCCTCTAGTCATGGGTGGTGCCATGTTGAATTTGTGCTTCACTGCATTCCAAGTCTACTTCAGATACCTGCAGTGAAACCTAGGTTCCAAAATGGTGGCACCCGTAATTAGAGGGAGGTGCATGAAAAAAATTTAGTGTTCCTTTAAAAACATGTGTATTTCTCAGGTGGTTCAATATTTTGATGTAAACCACCACCATAAGCCCCTGAACTTTGACAAGTTGTAACAAATACAGTGAATAAATCCCCATAGTAAATCTTTTGGTGTTAGTCATACAAAAGAATTCAGTAGGGGGATAATTTAATGCCACTGGGCCCCAGGGCAGCAGCTGTGGTAGGTCCTCCCTTTTTCAACAGTGCATTTCTGGTTGTTTGCAATTAACACAGGCTGAGTAGGCAGGCAAGCAGGCAGGCACATAGGAGCAAGAGTAGCTGCTATTTGACTCTGAATCATCCTTCATCCTTGGTTAGTTCATGTAAAAAATATACACTTTGTATAGTGCTTTAAAAGAGTACCCTTATTAAAAATAATTACTCAGAGTTCTTATTAAGGAACATTTTCAAACTCACTAAATATATTTAAACCATTTATTTAGGAAAGCCTGTAGGAACACCACTACTGACTGAAGGACAAGAAACAGCCCCTAGATGTGTGGGCCCAGTCTTAACTGAGACCTCTGAGTCCCCTGTACTCCAGCTATTAAGGGATTAAGCAAAACAGTTATCTCACTTGCAACATACCACAGCAATATTTTGCCCTGTTACTACCGGAATAAATATTGTGCTCACAAGTAATGATTATTGGAATAGGTCACTGGTTTTCAAACCTGTTCTCAGTCCTCCCTTACAGGCCACATTTGGAAGATATCTGAACTAGAGCACAGGTGAAACAATCAACTGATTAGTAAACATGGTTATTTCTTTCATGTAATTAGCAAGAGTCCATGAGCTAGTGACGTATGGGATATACATTCCTACCAGGAGGGGCAAAGTTTCCCAAACCTCAAAATGCCTACAAATACACCCCTCACCACACCCACAATTCAGTTTTACAAACTTTGCCTCCTATGGAGGTGGTGAAGTAAGTTTGTGCTAGATTCTACGTTGATATGCGCTCCGCAGCAAGTTGGAGCCCGGTTTTCCTCTCAGCGTGCAGTGAATGTCAGAGGGATGTGAGGAGAGTATTGCCTATTTGAATGCAGTGATCTCCTTCTACGGGGTCTATTTCATAGGTTCTCTGTTATCGGTCGTAGAGATTCATCTCTTACCTCCCTTTTCAGATCGACGATATACTCTTATTTATATACCATTGCCTCTGCTGATTTTCGTTTCAGTACTGGTTTGGCTTTCTACAAACATGTAGATGAGTGTCCTGGGGTAAGTAAATCTTATTTTCTGTGACACTCTAAGCTATGGTTGGGCCCTTTATTTATAAAGTTCTAAATATATGTATTCAAACATTTATTTGCCTTGACTCAGGATGTTCAACATTTCTTATTTTCAGACAGTCAGTTTCATATTTGGGATAATGCATTTGAATCAATCATTTTTTCTTACCTTAAAAAATTTGACTCTTTTTCCCTGTGGGCTGTTAGGCTCGCGGGGGCTGAAAATGCTTCATTTTATTGCGTCATTCTTGGCGCGGACTTTTTTGGCGCAAAAAATCTTTTCTGTTTCCGGCGTCATACGTGTCGCCGGAAGTTGCGTCATTTTTTTGACGTCCTTTTGCGCCAAAAATGTCGGCGTTCCGGATGTGGCGTCATTTTTGGCGCCAAATAATGTGGGCGTCTTATTTGGCGCTAAAAAAATATGGGCGTCGCTTTTGTCTCCACATTATTTCAGTCTCATTTTTTCTTTGCTTCTGGTTACTAGAAGCTTGTTTATTGGCATTTTTTCCCATTCCTGAAACTGTCATTTAAGGAATTTGATCAATTTTGCTTTATATGTTGTTTTTTCTCTTACATATTGCAAGATGTCTCACGTTGCATCTGAGTCAGAAGATACTTCAGGAAAATCGCTGTCTAGTGCTGGAACTACCAAAGCTAAGTGTATCTGCTGTAAACTTTTGGTAGCTATTCCTCCGGCTGTTGTTTGTACTAATTGTCATGACAAACTTGTTAATGCAGATAATATTTCCTTTAGTAATGTACCATTGCCTGTTGCAGTTCCTTCAACATCTAAGGTGCAGAATGTTCCTGATAACATAAGAGATTTTGTTTCTGAATCCATCAAGAAGGCTATGTCTGTTATTTCTCCTTCTAGTAAACATAAAAAATCTTTTAAAACTTCTCTCTCTACAGATGAATTTTTAAATGAACATCATCATTCTGATTCTGATGACTCTTCTGGTCCAGAGGATTCTGTCTCAGAGATTGATGCTGATAAATCTTCATATTTATTTAAAATGGAATTTATTAGTTCTTTACTTAAAGAAGTACTAATTGCTTTAGAAATAGAGGATTCTGGTCCTCTTGATACTAATTCTAAGCGTTTAGATAAGGTATTTAAATCTCCTGTGGTTATTCCAGAAGTTTTTCCTGTTCCTAATGCTATTTCTGAAGTAATTTCCAGAGAATGGGATAAATTGGGTAATTCATTTACTCCTTCTAAACGTTTTAAGCAATTATATCCTGTGCCGTCTGACAGATTAGAATTTTGGGACAAAATCCCTAAAGTTGATGGGGCTATTTCTACCCTTGCTAAACGTACTACTATTCCTACGTCAGATGGTACTTCGTTTAAGGATCCTTTAGATAGGAAAATTGAATCCTTTCTAAGAAAAGCTTATCTGTATTCAGGTAATCTTCTTAGACCTGCTATATCATTGGCTGATGTTGCTGCAGCTTCAACTTTTTGGTTGGAGACTTTAGCGCAACAAGTAACAGATCATGATTCTCATAATATTATTATTCTTCTTCAGCATGCTAATAATTTTATCTGTGATGCCATTTTTGATATTATCAGAGTTGATGTCAGATTTATGTCTCTAGCTATTTTAGCTAGAAGAGCTTTATGGCTTAAAACTTGGAATGCTGATATGGCTTCTAAATCAACTCTACTCTCCATTTCTTTCCAGGGTAACAAATTATTTGGTTCTCAGTTGGATTCTATTATCTCAACTGTTACTGGTGGGAAAGGAACTTTTTTACCACAGGATAAAAAATCGAAGGGTAAAAACAGGGCTAATAATCGTTTTCGTTCCTTTCGTTTCAACAAAGAACAAAAGCCTGATCCTTCATCCTCAGGAGCAGTTTCAGTTTGGAAACCATCTCCAGTCTGGAATAAATCCAAGCCTTCTAGAAAGGCAAAGCCTGCTTCTAAGTCCACATGAAGGTGCGGCCCTCATTCCAGCTCAGCTGGTAGGGGGCAGGTTAAGTTTTTTCAAAGAAATTTGGATCAAATCTGTTCACAATCTTTGGATTCAGAACATTGTTTCAGAAGGGTACAGAATTGGTTTCAAGATAAGACCTCCTGCAAAGAGATTTTTTCTTTCCCGTGTCCCAGTAAATCCAGTAAAAGCTCAAGCATTTCTGAATTGTGTTTCAGATCTAGAGTTGGCTGGAGTAATTATGCCAGTTCCAGTTCTGGAACAGGGGATGGGGTTTTATTCAAATCTCTTCATTGTACCAAAGAAGGAGAATTCCTTCAGACCAGTTCTGGATCTAAAAATATTGAATCGTTATGTAAGGATACCAACGTTCAAAATGGTAACTGTAAGGACTATCTTGCCTTTTGTTCAGCAAGGGCATTATATGTCCACAATAGATTTACAGGATGCATATCTGCATATTCCGATTCATCCAGATCATTATCAGTTCCTGAGATTCTCTTTTCTGGACAAGCATTACCAGTTTGTGGCTCTGCCGTTTGGCCTAGCTACAGCTCCAAGAATTTTTACAAAGGTTCTCGGTGCCCTTCTGTCTGTAATCAGAGAACAGGGTATTGTGGTATTTCCTTATTTGGACGATATCTTGGTACTTGCTCAGTCTTTACATTTAGCAGAATCTCATACGAATCGACTTGTGTTGTTTCTTCAAGATCATGGTTGGAGGATCAATTCACCAAAAAGTTCATTGATTCCTCAGACAAGGGTAACCTTTCTGGGTTTCCAGATAGATTCAGTGTCCATGACTCTGTCTTTAACAGACAAGAGACGTCTAAAATTGATTTCAGCTTGTCGAAACCTTCAGTCACAATCATTCCCTTCGGTAGCCTTATGCATGGAAATTCTAGGTCTTATGACTGCTGCATCGGACGCAATCCCCTTTGCTCGTTTTCACATGCGACCTCTTCAGCTCTGTATGCTGAATCAATGGTGCAAGGATTACACAAAGATATCTCAATTAATATCTTTAAAACCGATTGTACGACACTCTCTAACGTGGTGGACAGATCACCATTGTTTAATTCAGGGGGCTTCTTTTGTGCTTCCGACCTGGACTGTAATTTCAACAGATGCAAGTCTCACAGGTTGGGGAGCTGTGTGGGGATCTCTGACGGCACAAGGAGTTTGGGAATCTCAGGAGGTGAGATTACCGATCAATATTTTGGAATTTTCAGAGCTCTTCAGTTTTGGCCTCTTCTGAAGAGAGAATCGTTCATTTGCTTTCAGACAGACAATGTCACAACTGTGGCATACATCAATCATCAAGGAGGGACTCACAGTCCTCTGGCTATGAAAGAAGTATCTTGAATTCTGGTTTGGGCGGAATCCAGCTCCTGTCTAATCTCTGCGGTTCATATCCCAGGTATAGACAATTGGGAAGCGGATTATCTCAGTCGCCAAACGTTGCATCCGGGCGAATGGTCTCTTCACCCAGAGGTATTTCTTCAGATTGTTCAAATGTGGGAGCTTCCAGAAATAGATCTGATGGCGTCTCATCTAAACAAGAAACTTCCCAGGTATCTGTCCAGATCCAGGGATCCTCAGGCGGAAGCAGTGGATGCATTATCACTTCCTTGGAAGTATCATCCTGCTTATATCTTTCCGCCTCTAGTTCTTCTTCCAAGAGTAATCTCCAAGATTCTGAAGGAATGCTCGTTTGTTCTGCTGGTAGCTCCGGCATGGCCTCACAGGTTTTGGTATGCGGATCTTGTCCGGATGGCCTCTTGCCATCCGTGGACTCTTCCGCTACGACCAGACCTTCTGTCGCAAGGTCCTTTTTTCCATCAGGATCTCTAATCCTTAAATTTAAAGGTATGGAGATTGAACGCTTGATTCTTGGTCAAAAAGGTTTCTCTGACTCTGTGATTAATACTATGTTACAGGCTCGTAAATCTGTATCCAGAGAGATATATTATAGAGTCTGGAGGACTTATATTTCTTGGTGTCTTTCTCATCATTTTTCTTGGCATTCTTTTAGAATCCCGAGAATTCTACAGTTTCTTCAGGATGGTTTAGATAAAGGTTTATCTGCAAGTTCTTTGAAAGGACAAATCTCTGTTCTTTCTGTTCTTTTTCACAGAAAGATTGCTAATCTTCCTGATATTCATTGTTTTGTACAAGCTTTGGTTCATATAAAACCTGTCGTTAAGTCTATTTCTCCACCTTGGAGTTTGAATTTGGTTCTGGGGGCTCTTCAAGCTCCTCCGTTTGAACCTATGCATTCATTGGACATTAAATTACTTTCTTGGAAAGTTTTGTTCCTTTTGGCAATCTCTTCTGCCAGAAGAGTTTCTGAATTATCTGCTCTTTCTTGTGAGTCTCCTTTTCTGATTTTTCATCAGGATAAGGCGGTGTTGCGAACTTCTTTTGAATTTTTACCTAAAGTTGTGAATTCCAACAACATTAGTAGAGAAATTGTGGTTCCTTCATTATGTCCTAATCCTAAGAATTCTAAGGAGAAATCGTTGCATTCTTTGGATGTTGTTAGAGCTTTGAAATATTATTTTGAAGCTACTAAGTCTTTCCGAAAGACTTCTAGTTTATTTGTTATCTTTTCCGGTTCTAGAAAAGGCCAGAAAGCTTCTGCCATTTCTTTGGCATCTTGGTTGAAATCTTTAATTCATCTTGCCTATGTTGAGTCGGGTAAAACTCCGCCTCAAAGCATTACAGCTCATTCTACTAGGTCAGTTTCTACTTCCTGGGCGTTTAGGAATGAAGCTTCGATTGATCAGATTTGCAAAGCAGCAACTTGGTCCTCTTTGCATACTTTTACTAAATTCTACCATTTTGATGTATTTTCTTCTTCTGAAGCAGTTTTTGGTAGAAAAGTACTTCAGGCAGCGGTTTCAGTTTGAATCTTCTGCTTATGTTTTTCTTTAAACTTTATTTTGGGTGTGGATTATTTTCAGCAGGAATTGGCTGTCTTTATTTTATCCCTCCCTCTCTAGTGACTCTTGCGTGGAAAGATCCACATCTTGGGTAATCATTATCCCATACGTCACTAGCTCATGGACTCTTGCTAATTACATGAAAGAAAACATAATTTATGTAAGAACTTACCTGATAAATTAATTTCTTTCATATTAGCAAGAGTCCATGAGGCCCGCTCCCTTTTTTTGTGGTGGTTATGATTTTTGTATAAAGCACAATTATTCCAATTCCTTATTTTATATGCTTTCGCACTTTTTTATCACCCCACTTCTTGGCTATTCGTTAAACTGAATTGTGGGTGTGGTGAGGGGTGTATTTGTAGGCATTTTGAGGTTTGGGAAACTTTGCCCCTCCTGGTAGGAATGTATATCCCATACGTCACTAGCTCATGGACTCTTGCTAATATGAAAGAAATGAATTTATCAGGTAAGTTCTTACATAAATTATGTTTTTACCAGCTCTCATCCAAGGTAATCCTGAAAATCTGGACTGTTGGGGTGGCCTGGTTTGAAAACCAGTGGCCTAGATTCATAGATAAGGTTACCTAAGTGTCTAATTTTACAGGCAAGATCATGCTCAAAATTCTTTGAGTATCACTTTACCTATATTTTATATATTCACATGTCTGTATTTTTATGCTACAGTCATCGTGTTGGTAGAATGAAAGGCATTATGGGCTGAAGGTGACATGTGTCATTGTGACACATTCTGTAAAAAATCTAAATTATTTTCAAGATGTTTTTCTAATCACTGATACTAAAAACACAATTCATATATCAGTGTGATTCATTAGTACAAGAAGAAAAAAAGTCATTTTTAATTAAAAAAGGTAAAATCTTTTTTTTACTACTCCTGTTCCTAATTGTGGGTAGTAATATCAAAAGTCTATTATATATATTCTCAAAAGGCAGCTAACACTGATCTTTGTCTAAAACAGATACATAATAAAATTATTACAAAGAAGTTTTGATATAGTAGACACGCATATATCAAACTTTCTTTCAAAGCTTTTTAATAAACTCTCTGATTTATTTTTATTTTTTAAAGAATGAGAGGTTTTTTTTATATTATTCTCAGGTTGAATTAATGGATTTTTTTTCCCAGAAGAAAGAATATACTTCAGGAAAAATTACATCTTTAACAAAAAGATAGGACAAACAAAACAACTTAATACAGAATAATGCATAACTCTCTGTTTAAACTTTCAGTATTATGGACAGTAACAGGAACCATGTTATCCTATTTTCTACGTTGCAGTTCTATTGATTTGATAAAAGAATGCTGAGAGTTATCAATTTTTAATCAGATTATTTATAATGTTCCAATTTTGCTTCCTCTAAAGAAGACAATATATTCTAATAACCTAACAGGATTTAATGTGGAACCTAAAACCAAAATAAATACATAAAATGATTTTGTTTATTTCAAAAGTCATTTGAAGCATTATCCATATGTATGACCACATTACAAGTACATTATTAAATTCAAATAAACACAGAAGGCTCTTAGATTTTGTTTGAAAAAATGTCTTTTAAAAATAAAACAAAATCATCATCATCCTCTACAATTCCTCCTTTTTAAAATACAGTAATAAAAAAATCTGTATGTGTAAAATAGACCTTCCAGCTGTTATAAAAAAGTCACAAAAAGTATACTTCTCAGCAAATCTGTGACTGAGTTTAGGTTGTGGGGCTTAAAGGGACATTAAGGTAATTATTTTTTTATTAATTTATTTATGCAAATAATTTTTTATAATGTATTAATAAAATAAGGATTTTCCACTGCTAAAAAAAACCCCTTGTTCTTTTGTTTTAAGGCTTATGGAGTGTTAACTGTCCAGTACTAGTTGTGGGAGCTGCCATTATCAGCCAGTGAAATTCTATCCCATTGGTCAGTAGAGCACTTCCTGTACAAAATAAAAATAAATATACGAGACTATATGATAGACTGCCCACAGATGTGGGTGGAAGTACACTAAGACCTGCTATTACACTGATCACACAGGCAGGTAGCAAAGCATGTTCACTATACACAGAACTTTAACTTTGTGCCTAGCAATAATTCCTTGATTACACCAAAGGCTGAAGAAGTGATTAGTGAAGTAACCTGCTATTTTAGAAGGTGGAGCATGCAAGGAGGAGGATGGACTGTTCCACAAAAATAATGGCCAAAGGGTAGGCTGACCATATTGCTCCTTTAAGAAGGGACACATATGAAAAATACATATGTCAGGGTTCTTATACAAAACATTTCTTTAAACATCCCTAAAAACATCCCTGACATATGTATTTTTCATATGTGTTCCTTTTTAAAGTGGCAATATGGTTGCCTTTGGCAAAGGGACACTATGCAAAAAGTGTTCTCATGAATAAAAAATTCTACTGAAAGGAATAGATTTTTTCTACATTTGAACTTTAGGATTCATTTTAGTTACAAACATTTTGTGTGGATTTAGGGGGTGTTGGGGTGCTAGACACCCATAATAATTATTGTAGCACCCAATTATCAACAGCCATAAAAGACTGTTGAAACAACCTTTGGCCTTGATCTGTAGCTTTGTGATAATCTTTGGGAGCACCCCTGATTTATAAAGATTAAGGGGCCTATTTATCAAGCTCTGAACGGAGCTTGTGGGCCCGTGTTTCTGGCGAGTCTTCAGACTCACCAGAAACAACAGTTATGAAGCAGCGGTCTAAAGACCGCTGCTCCATAACCCTGTCCGCCTGCTCTGATGAGGCGGACAGGAATCACCAGAAATCAACCCAATCGAGTACGATCGGGTTGATTGACACCTCCCTGCTGGAGTCAGCAGGGGGCGGCGTTGCACCAGCATCTCTTGTGAGCTGCTGGTGCAATGTTAAATGCGCAGAGCGTATTGCTCTCCGCATTCAGCGAGGTCTTGCGGACCTGATCCGCACTGTCGGATCAGGTCCGCAAGACGTTTAATAAATAGGCCCCTAAGAATCATCTCTTGGCCATAAGCATATTCCTGTTTATTTTATCAGTTATATTATATTGCTTCAGAAATAAGAGTTGCTGACTGTCATCATGGACAGAGATGATACATTTTATACCAATAGTTCATCAGTTTGGAATCATTATACTTTGTGTTTCAGATATGGCAGAGAAAGTATTTATATAGCCATTTTATGATATGTTTGATATGAAAAATTTACATTTGCATGCTATATATATGAGCCATGTTTAAGCACATTGTTTGATATTACAATCCCTAAAATATCATTTTTTCTTGCTTTTAGGTGATCCTGATACTGACAAAATATTATCATGCTGACATGGGAAAGGTTCTAGAGAGTTCTTTATGGCGGTAAGTCCTATTCCAGTGGGTTTTTTTTATTGCAGTATGAAAAATCCAATTTTAAGATACATAAGACAATTGGTAGGAAATGCTATCCTTCATAAACAATGTATAACATACTTGGTTGTCAATAGATTGCCTGTGTTGGTCAGAAAAGTGAAAACAATGTTTTTATAATGCGTTCTTCCCCTTTATAGGGACATCAAAGTCAATTTTATATATGCCTAATATATATCTGAAGTAAAGTACTGCATTTCAAAATATGTACCTGTATTTTAAGATATATTTTTGTTAGCAGACTATGCATGGTTTCAGTGATTCAGAGTAGTAAATGGTTTACACCTCTTGAGAAACCTTCATGTGTATGTTTATTGGAAAACAAAATATTTTTAGAGGTGAATGGCTGAATTTATTATATGTACATGGTAGCAAAAACTGTCCTCTTGCAAGAGAGAGAATGATGGCCTGACGCATTTCGGCTCAAGACTTTATCATAGACCTTCATGTGTATGTTTACCTTGTCTCCTGGGCGTTAGCCAATAAAAAATCAGATGCAAATGAGCCCCTGCATTGATCATGTAAACAACAGCATTGTTAATGTGTCATTGTACTTAAAATGTTCCATTATCCAATTAAAAGAGCAATGTTTAACATGTTGGTGTTTTATTTCCTGAATAACTGCAAATTAAAAGCTGTTTTTATTTAAAGAGATATTAAACACTAAATACATTTCATGCACCTCCCTCTAATAATGGTTGCTGCAAATTTGGAACCTCGGTTACACTGCAGGTACCTGAAGGAGAGTTACTTCAAACAAATCGGCACTTGAATGCAGTGAATGATAGATTTCAACATGGCAGCACACATGACTAGAGGGAGGCGGGGAATAACCTTAATATTATGCCTATTATATATATATTTAGTGCTTAAAGGGACAGGAAACCCCAACATTTTCTTTCATGATTTGGATAGAAACATACATTATCTTGTTAACCTTTGCTGAAGGAGCAGCAATGCACTATTGGCAGCTAGCTGAACACATCTAGTTAGCCAATCACAAGAGACAAATATGTGCAGGCACCAATCAGCAACTAGTTCCTGCTAGTGTAGGAAATGTGCGTATTCTTTTTCAAAAAGTTATACCAAGAGAACGA